>NC_066600.1:4625000-4755000 GCF_905475345.1 Vespula vulgaris | reverse complement strand
CTGAAACTCGAACGATGCGATAACCTAACGTTGATAAAGAACATAATCAACTACATTCTTAAATTCATGAAAAGAAATGAAGATCTTATTATAAAAATATAATGAATATTCTCTTTCTTTCTCTTTATATATGTGTATACACACACACACACACACACACACACACACATATCCTATCTAACAAAAAAATCATAATCAGCCATTTTTTTTACAATAATAATTTATCTACATTATTTGATTTTGTTCAATCATACAATCTTTATTCAATTTTAATCATCTTAATCCTCTGCAGATATATCAACGTTTCAAAAACATATAAATATAATAAACATTTGTTTATATGTATGTAATATATATATATATATATATATATATATATATATATATATATATATATATATGTAAATTATTGTGGTCAAGAAAAATAACTAACAATATATCTTTTTTTTTGTTAAATATATAATATTTTATAAACATTTATAAATATCTATATAATTATATAAATACTTTTGTTAATATATATATAGACACTCACACACAATTCTATTTAACGAAGAAAAAGATATATTGTCAGCTATTTTTCTTGACAAAAATAATTTATATAAATAATTTGATTTTATTCAATCTTATACAATCATGTTAATTCTATGCAGGTGTGCCGATATTTTAGAAAGATCAACGAATAAGTTTGCTCTTCCTGTTAAGTTCTTTTATCAGATACTTAACTTCCGTCGTTCCGGCTTCCTCTATTCTCGAAATTCGTTTGCAGACACAGTCACAACCGAGTTCTCACTCACTCACCCTCTCTCTCTCTCTCTCTCTCTCTCTCTCTCTCTCTCTCTCTCTCTCTCTCTCTCTCTCTCTCTCTCTCTCTCTCTCTCTCTCTCTCTGCTTCGCCTTATAAATAATTTACTATGTGATTCATCCGCGAGGAGCACGCTGCTCGTTGGCGCCCACGTGGATAGAACTATAGAATACATTGAATGAATGAGCATCTTATCTCGAAGGAACTCATTATACTCTATTTCGCTAGGTTTATTTTATTTTAAACGACGAAAATAATATACAAATTGTAGCATTATATTTATGCAAATGATATATTTAAATATTACTAATAAGCATTTACATAGAATGAAAAAATGAACGAAAAAAAGGAAAAAAATATAAGAAAAAAAAAATTAATAGAAAGAAAAACAAAGTAAAAAAAATAATTTGCAATATGAATGTATGCTATGTATGCTATGAAATATTCCAACTATAGTAAAGTACCACACCCAAGAATACCATCCGTAACATGGATACATGGATACACATTGGATATACATGGGATACACTGTTCTTCCCTAACCAAGGTGCCGTTCGAGAACCGGTATCGATGACTTTTAAACCATAAAAGTAACGCATAGACTTAGGCGACATAGGACAAGGGGCAGCCAGTCACGTAGAAGAAGCCATGTTTATGCTTGACATCGGCCTTCTTATCTCTTTCTCTCTGTCTTTTTTCCATAGCACAAAATGGAAGACACCGTAACTACATATCTCAGCTAAAAATGTTTATAGATACTACTATTATAGATATACATAGATATTAGATATTATCTTATATATATATAATATATATAAATATTAATATTATAGATATTATAGATATATATAGAGAATATAGATACTACTCTACCTGATATGGAAAGTTTTTTAAAGAACAAAAAAGTAGAAAAGAAAGAAAAGGGAAAAACTATGCTTTGTAATATACAGAAAGAAAGAAAGAGAGAGAGAGATAGATATAATAACGTAATCGTTAGAAACTTCGCATGTCTATCGCGTGACTCCACGAAATACGGAGCCCTTTCTTTTTTTTCTCTTTTTTTTTCTTTTTTTACACTTTTTTTTTCTTTCCTTTGCTTGTTCACAACGCTACAAAGAGACACGCTCAATAAAAGCGTCTACGCGATGTGTCAGTGACCAGTACTATATATACATATATATATGTGTGTATATCGCGAAGAGCATCGAACCAATACGTGTGTGGCGCGTGTAATACCAGATCAGTGGACTTTAACGCTGTTCGTATATATTTCGATGTCAGAACACTGGTAATCACTTTCGGTTGATAGCTTTTCGGTTGGACAATTAAACACGATACCGTTAATATATTTTACCAGTCACAAAACTATTGTAATCCATTAGATTGAAGTTATAGAACGTATATGAATATGTTTACAAAGTAAATGAACATTATATCATAGCCAATAAAACGATATTTTACGTATTTGAATTGATGGAGATTTGTTAAAAAGAAGAAAGATAAGAAAAGAAAAAAAGGAAAAGAAAAGAAAAAGAAAAAGCTTGGAAAAATTAACTTTGACCATAAAGTTCGAGCTCGTTTATTTATTTATTTATTTATTTTTCTTTGCTCGCATCGTATACTATTCGTCACGAGGATAAAAAGTCTCGAAGGTACGATCCTATTGGGAATCAACTGTTTGCTTGAAAAACAATGTTAAAGTTCCAGTAATTCTTACAGCGATATTTATTTATAATATCTTTATATTTACAATGAGATACAAAATAAAATAAATAACGTGTTATTGACAAAGCAACAACAAATAAGACATATTAGCTCAGAAGATATATTTCCATATATTATATATATATATTCTATTTAGATTTAAAATCAGCCTTAAAGTTAACCATCCCAAATATCTTCTTCGGTTGTAAAATTACAAAAAATATATTTTATATGCAACTTGAATGATGTCAAACCATATATTGAGATCTCAGGTGACATAAATATTACAACAATTGCATCGACTAATTTTATTCAATTTTATTGATAACAAATCGTTATAGATTGATCTCTGTTTCATCGATTTTAAAACAGGTATATTCGAAACTTTTTTCGTGGAACGCTCGGAAAATTTTTAAAAAATCGTAGAAATCTTCAATATTTTCAAAACGACGAAACTTTTTCTCAACATTATTTAAATAAATATTAAATGAAATAAACGTTGTTTTAATACGCAAGACTTTTCTATTTATTTCCTTTTCTTCTTTTTTTTTTTAATTTTTTCTCTATTTATTTTTATTTTTTTATAGTTAATAATTTGTCACTAACACGATCACTTTTTTTCAATTTCCGTAAAAACGTTTATAGCCATAAACGTAACTTTATATACGAATAAATAGAACAAAGATTAATAAAAAAAATAAATCACTAAACGATCACGTCAATTAATGTTACGAATATTATCATCAAACGATCGAACAAATTTGTTATTATTTAATCGTTAATCGTCCAATTAAATTTGTATTAATAATTTACTTATTATCAATACAAATCACGTAACAATATTGCTTTTATATAAACGATAAGATCTTCTTCGAAATAAGAATAATTAACATAATTTTAGCTTAATAAATAAAGAACATATCGGAAACGCTAAAAATATAAAGGGTCACGTCAATCTACATTATACATACAATATACCATAATTTTATCATTTCTTGATCGATCAAATAATAAATCGTTAATCGATCGTTTATGTTTATTTTTCATATTAATATTGTCGTTAGGAAACTCACGTAATATTATGAATTTCAGATCAACGATGAAACATTTAAGGAAAGAACGAAAGATAACTTCAGCTTATCTAACAACGAACAAGAATAATAAAACGGTAGTCACTAAAAACTTTGGGTCAACTTATATTTTCAATTTTATCGCTTATCGATTGGATAAATTTATATTACTACCGCGTCAGTAATCGACAAAGTAAATTTATCTTACTAATTTATCTTCGGCAAATTACGTGCTACTTATTAGATCTATCGAATCAACGATGAAACAGATTTAATGGATAAAATGGAACAAAATGCGATTAAAAGTTAATCGTTAATCGTTCACATCAATTTATGTTAACAAATTTTATCGTAAATCACTCGAATTTGTATTACTTCTGTATCACTAATAATATCAAATCATTATAATTCAATGAATATAAAAAGAATTCATCCTAGAACATAATCTTTCACGTAAATCACGTGAGACACTATTTTTTATACGAGTAATGAAACTATTTCTACCTTTTAAACTAATTTAACTTTATCTAAACAATTTTTTGAACAAAACCAAAACAATAAAAATGTTATTTAATTGCAAGTGATTATATCAATTATATCAAAGATCTAATCTAATCTCTAATCAATTGAACAAATTTATATTATTCTTCCATCGCACTAATCTATGTATATTAGTATAACTTGTGTATCACTAATAATACCAAATCATTATAAATAAATAAATAAATAAATATAAAGAAAGCTGTTTTTTTCAAGTAAATCACGTAATACGATACTTGTTATATAAGCGATGAAACAGTTTCTAACTTTTAAATTAGTCTGATTTTGTCTAAACAAAACAAAAGTAATAAAAATTTTATCACTAAGCGATCACCTCCATTTACGTTAACTAATCTAATTGCTAATCAATCGAATATATTTATACTATCGTTTAATCGCTAATTGATCACCTTCATTAATATTACATTTTGTACATCACAGATAAAACAGTTTTCAAAACATTGCATGAGTTAGCATGAGTTTATCTAAAGAAAACAGAACGAAAGAATAAAAAGGTTATCACTAAGCTATCACGACAATGTACATCACTAATTTCATTGCTAAGCAAAGAATAAAATTATAATTATGATTTTATCGGTAATCCTTTTACCTAAATTCGTATTATTAATTGTACATTAACAAATCTCATAATATTACGTTTTTAAAATCAAAGATGAAACAATAATACTGAACAAAGTATCTAGACGAAGCTTATCTAAAGCATTGTCAATTACCAATCAATCACATTAATTTACGTCAATAATTTGATCCCTAATCAATCGAATACACTTGTATTATTATTTCGTTGTTAATCGATTCATCTTTTGTATTTCTTATTTAACACTAACAACATTACGTATTTCACTCTATAAAAATCACGCGCACGTACATATACACACACGCATGTATGTAATATTATATTTATTATATTAAAAATGAAATAATTTTCGTAACAACACAAGCATCTTATCTAAAGGAAACTAAAGCGATGCAAAATTATTCATTAATCAATCTTGTCAATTTACATTATTAATTTGATTACTAAATAATCGAATAAAGATCTATCATTGATCCATCATTAATCGACCATCAAAATTTGTATTACTTATTCATCACTAATAATACTACGTATATTACACTATAAAAACCATACACCACACGTATAGACCACATATACCACCTACAGAGAGACCACACACCTTGCACATACCACACACGTGTGTAATACTATATTTATTAGATCAATTTTCGCAACAACGCTAGATAAAGTTAAACCTTACCTAACAAAGCAATGCAAAATTAATTAATAATTAATCACGTCAATTTGTATTATTAATTTTACCACTAATCAATCGAATAAATTTCTATTATTATTTCATTGCTTACCGACCATCGAAATTAATATTACTTATTCATCACTAATAATACTACATATAACGTATCATAAAAATCTTACATACACACCACACATACCAAATATAGAGAGACCACACACACATCACGGGTATGTCTAATAGTATATTTATTAGATCAACAACGAAAATTTTCGAAGCAACACTAACTAAAATTAGATCTTATCTAAACGGAATTATATGCCATATAAAATTAATCAATAATCAATCACGTTTATTGGCGTTATTAATTTGACCATTAATCGATCAAATAAATTTATATTATTAATTATATTACTAACGATATTACGTATATCACACTGTAAAAATCACACACACACACACACACACATACACTTGCAATAATACATTTATTAGATCTATACAAAAGAATTTTCGAAAGAACGTTAGCTTCCTTCTAGACTTTATCTAAGAAAGGAAACGATAAATAGTTACAGTTTGTTGGTTAAGAACGTAGATACTTTTACGTAGATGTAACTACTATATAGCAATAAGTATAATACATATATATCTTCGCAAGAACGACGATGGAAAGTCGATAAACCGGCGTGGCACGGCGTCCGGAGAGGCGAAGGCAACGAACCTAACGTGACTCATCATCGTTTCGCTCACCTAACAACACTACCACAATCACCACTACACCACCACTACTACTAGCACACAAACACAACACAACACACGGGACGACACAGCACGTAGCCTGCTAAATCCGGCGTACCTCGTCTGGGGAGCGAACTAATTTCGCTTGAAGCACGCGATTAAGGTAGGTGGTACACTAGCGCAATATCGTCGACCTTTCAAAAATCCCAACCTACGTAGTGATTTGTTATCGATCGTGAACATTCATCTTCTTTCTCCGTTTCTCCGAATTTTTACAAGATTATAAAAACGGATTCGAACAGATTCAAAAAAACACGCACACAGATCAACCGAGAATTTTTATCATGACATGTCACTCACGAACGGGATTTCTTCTTCCATGTTTTCTCGTAAATAATATCACTGATGTAGATATTATAAAAGCAGATTATTATCATGTGTATATTTGTTTTAAAAATCATTATATAAAAAACAGAAACACACACATACAAATATATATATATTTAATAAAAGTATCATATATTTTATATTTTATAATAAAAATCTATTGTATCTATAATAATAATAATAATATATATATATATATATGTATATATATACGTACTTAGATAAATATGTAACAATATATAATAGATATATACAATACATATTATATATCTATATATATGTATACATTTACTAGATAAATATAATTATCTAATTTTAATTACTTAGTATATTCAATTAATATATTTAATTAGTATATCTAATTTTGTTGATTATAGTCTATATATATGTATATACTAAACTATAAATTCTTCCTATGTTAAGAACTTATTCGTAACGAATCATACTTCAATTCTTATGTAATATTCGGCAAGAGAAAAAGAAAAGATTATAAAATGAAGAAGATAGAGTCTTATTTTCATTCTTCGCATTCCTTATCGAGGAAGAAACTTTATCTGTCAGCAATGCACATGCGCGTACAAGAGAGAAAGCTAACCAATGTATCAACCTTAACACGTAGGTATGTGTATGCGTACGTTATATTTACACGCTCCAGCATACAAACAAAGATAAGAGACACACTTCGTTGTCTACCGTTCTATAGGTGCACCGACCTGAACAGATCATTGATCGAGTGTAAACAAACTCAGTACTTTTTATTGATCACTTTACAATAAATCTGTTCGATCGATTTGTGTCCTTAGGTAAACTGTACTCTTCTATTTTCTATCGTCGCGAAATAAAATGCAATATATTATTATTGGACGACCTTCGTCTTCATTTCGTAACGCTATTCAATAATACAATTGCGTTGCACTTAACTGCAATTACGATTCAATACGTTGTCCCTGGTGCGAAAGAGACAGAGAGAGAGAGAGAGAGAGAGAGAGAGAGAGAGAGAGAGAGAGTAATAGCATCGTCCCACGGATAAGAATTGTCGTGTTGCAACGATACATCCGGGCCGATAAATAGAAGATAGACGGTTAAATGTTCTTTATTCTCATGACAGTTACAATTATTATCGTTGATATTGCTCGTTGTCGACGATATTTCTCGAATTGAATCAAATATTTGTTGATTTTTTTTTTATTTTATTTTATTTTTTTTTTTTTTTGTAGGTTGCATCAATGAACTCTACTGTTCGATGAAATTATAAAAATCATAGAATACACGCACATACGCGCACGCACACACACACTCGTATGTATGTATGTATGCATATGTATATATCTCATATTAATTATATATGTATAATACATGTTATATATATATATTAGAATAAAATATAATAAGAAATTTTTATTATAAAATATTATAATAAAAATATATTTATAATAATATATACATATATATACTTATATAAATATATAAATATCTAATTATTGTATATTAATACACACACTCGCGCACGCGTGCACTTTTATATATATATATATATATATATATATATATATATATATATATATATATATATTCAATCGATGTACAAAAAAAACATATATATTTATAAAAGTCGATACATAAGAAATTATAATATCAAAATAAAATTAAAAACTAATTTTAAATTTGTATAAAAAAAAAAAAGAAATGTTTCCCATGCAAAAAACCATCTCGGCCATATTGATCCGTTTAGATGACCCATGATTCAAAATGTCATAAGCCAAGTATAATAAAAAGAAAAAGTTTTGGACGTAACAGAAAGAAAAATGATTACTTCTGTTGGTATAAAACTTTTCTACAGAGATCACATAAATTCAAAAATGTTAAACATCCTTCGTGAAACCACTTATCACATCTCACACTTCAAATGCAATCGTCTAGTTTGAATGTACAACTGTACTATTCCCTGGATTCAACACATTCAGTATCATCTTTTTCCTCAAAACTTTCTTTAGACACTTTGACTACCAAATCTGAACAATTTTCATCCGAAGATAGATCTTCCGCGAGGAAAACGTTTAAGTTAGCGTTTGCCTAAATTTTTAGCACGTTTTATTACTTCTGCCAATTGGAAAGTCTCCTACGTTTTCTAATCTGATGTGCTGAAGATTGAATTAATTTTATTTAGCAAATTAATGATGATCGCTGTCACGAGAATATTTTTATTAATTGCTTGGGAACAATCAGATGATACAAGTTCCGGTTCTTTATTTTCCTTTATATCTTCATCAATTATATGAGACTCACATTGTTTTAATTTTTGTTTAAGAAAGAACATAATAAACCTACGTTATTAAAAATAATTAACACAAAAGATAAAAATTCCTCATTTCCGTAAGTCGAGTTAATGTCGTAAGAACTTAACAATGTATATTTTTACGATGGACTATCTATTCCCAAAAAAAAACCGGGCCATTTATTTTAAAAATGATGATTCATTTATTTTTTCAATAATGTTAAAATAATATCGTACGATTTACAAATATAACCTTTAAATATTATATTATTACATCGTTTTCAGAAAAGTCATTACTTTTAATAAATTGATACAGAATTATAATTTAAAGAAAAAGCAGAAAATATTTTTAAAGTTTTTAATTTTTATATTTCAAACAACTCATGTGATTTCTTAATTGGAAACAAACAAAGAGTATTGTTGACGAGTTTTGTTAATAATTGTCGATTGTGTCGCTAAAAATATTTAAAAATTGAAGTATCTAGAAAATATGAGACGAAAATTATTATTCATTGAATAGTACAATAAGTAATTATCGACTTAAAAAACATTTGTTTAATTATACGAATTTTACATCTCGTTAAATGTGTTCCTTGTAATACTGTTTAAAAAATAATTACTTTCTTGAAATTCTTTTTTTAATTGAAAGGTACAAATTTTATTTTATTATTGTAACTGTTAAAATTGAGATTAGACTTATTATTATATGCGTATGCATCATGTAAGAAAAGATTTGTCAAAATTATACGATTTAATCATATTTTGTCGTATTTTTAATAATTTCAAAAGTTTAATCAAATATTCAATTAGTTTCATAATTCAAATAGTTTTACAATTTCCAGATTCAAAATTTTCTCGTGTCAAAAATCTAATTTAGATAAGATTATAATTACAACAATATAGAAACAATTTTTGCAAAATAGTAAAATTAAATTAAAAATATTTGAATTATTATTTAACTAACACTGATTATAGGTCACTCTCTTTCAATGAAATCCGTGATTTATAAAGAAGAAAATTAATATTTCATATGTTGTAAATATTTGTTTATTATGTCATCAGATAATGATAGAGATAAATAAATTTATTGTGCCATAACATATATAATAAAATAAAGAAAATTAAAAATCATACATTTAATGAATGAAAAAGAATCAAAAATATGTAGAAAATATTACAAAACATTTTTTGTTTATAAAAGAGTATAAAAGATACTACTTGAACAATCTTTTTCTTTTTTTAAGAATTAAAAATCAATTTATGAATGAAAATAATAAATAAATAATATTAAGAGAAAGATTTAAACCAATGAAAAAATTTTAATGAGTTACGATTTATCCGTCCGATACAAAAAATTTGGCAACTCTTTCTCTCTCTCTCTCTCTCTCTCTCTCTCCCCCTCTCTCTCTCTCTTTCTATCTATCTCTATTTCTATCTATATATCTCTATCTATCTCTTTTTCTCTAACATTATTCCGTAGAAATCAACAAGTGTCTATGTTAATAAGATATCCGATGTTTATCAATTCAACTTGAATTCAATGATTCGTGAACATTTGTATCAGCACAAAGATAGTACTCCAGGCGTTCGAGCAACAGGCTGGATCGTTTTGCATTTTCTCAGAACTACCTTTAGCAGGTGCTTTGAAAATTGTTATGCCTCAGGTAAAAAAAGAAAAAAGACGAAACAAACGTTCAGGTATCGAGAGAAAACTAAAGATTATCTTATCGAACAGTAAATTCTATAAAACTTTCTCATGTATAAATAATATTCCTATTAAGTAGAATTGAGAAATAAAATATAATTTTAAGAGTTGTTATATATAGCGATTTATGACACTTTTAATTATTCTTGACCAATATTTTAAACGAACGATCAGTATTTATAATAAAATATCAGTAAGTAATATAAGTGGATCAATACGAAATTGCAATTAATATAAAAACTGTATTATTTATAAATTGTAAAATTTATTATTTGTCGATATTTTAATTAAAATACTTGTATATATAATAATTCATCGATATATTTTAAATAAACGCTTAATATTTATAATCAATCTAGACGCAACTCTGATTTAATTATTCGTGCTAATCAATTATATTATTTTATTATAAATATCAATATAACTGATCAAATAAATAGAAATGAAATTTAATTACGTTCTACGAAATATACGTTCTAATGAAGTATACGTTAATAATAAGAAAACTAAAAAAATAAATAATACGAAAATTTGTGTTCCTCTTTATAAAAACTTCATAGACATAGTTGAATATTTCGAAACATTCACTTGTAATATATCATGAGATTAAAGACAAATTTTTCGAGTCAAATTTCAGAACGATAGAAATCTTGCGACAAGAAATAAAAAGAAAAAAACAGAACAGAAGATTAATAAAATAAAAATAATAATAGTTCAAAAATCATAAATTTTAAAAATCAAATTCCATTAGTCCGCTTTGAAATATTAACTGCATTCGTTTTTTAATAGAAGTCGGAATAGTCGAAAATGATTTGCATTTAAAAAGGGTGTTCGTGGCTTTGAATAACGTAGTATTATTCAATACGACAACGCAGAGAAATTGATATCGCAGTAAAGATAAAATCGAAATAGGAATTTATTATTCCTGAGTGGTATAACGATTTCACGAGAAAGAGAAAAATTTTAGGTAGTCAAATTGTGGTGTGAAGTATTACGTAGCTAAAATCGTACGCCATTGTTAAAGCCGAGAATAGATTTGGATCTGGAAAACTGGTCCAACGGTTTCCTCACTGTGTTCTCGAGCCACCACGAGCCAATTTAAAAATTCAATTTCCTTTCTCGCTCCTTTTAAATTCCTGATAAAATCGTTATATGGAAGTTCTCGGACTAGCAGCAGCTACTTCCCGTTAAAATTGAAAACTTCGTTTAAAATTCATTCGTTTGTATATCCGTAATAGATAGTTTTTTCGTGGTTTTATTATCTTTAATAAATATCTTCAAATACAAACAATACGATTATTCTACATGATCTATACTATAAAATGATAGATAAAAGAGAAACACGATCGATTATAGGACAATTTGTTATTTAAATTTTCTATAAAGTTATGTGACTGAAATCACCATACCTTGTTAATTACAAACTATGATATTAACTACGTTTGTTTAATAATTTTTTTTTAAAGATAATTGATTGAAAGAAAAATACAGAATGTTCCATAAGAAAAATTAAATATCATTAGTTTCGATTTAAACGGAAGTCAAGTGTTTCATTTCGTATTTCTTTAAAATATTTGATACATAAAAGAAATCATGAAATTTTCCTTAATATATTTCTTTCTTCTTTCTTCTATTCCTTCTAACAAAGGACTACATTCAACTAATCCGTAATTTATAATCAACCTGTATACCAAACAAAAACTGTCCACCAGAATTACTAGGAAATCTAATGATCTTTTCGAAGAACTCCGAGGCAAGTCAATTTTGTTTTTGAGGAGGGGTCAGATCCTTATCATAACTTCACCCTACTTTGGTCTAAACCACTATATATAAATCATTATATATATATATATTTACTTATTTTCATATATGTAAATATTTATTTATTTATGTATTTATTTATTTATTTGTTTATTTATTTATTTATATTTATATATCATATTTATATATTTCTAAAATTTTATTTGTTTTTTCGTAATAACTTAAAAACACAATTTATTATTCTATCACTCATTTTTAACCAAAGAATTTGTTTATAATGACTCATAGTTTCTGTTCCTAACACTAAAGTATTTATTGTTCAAAATTAGTTTCAAGACAATAAATAGTGATTATTTCTTGGAATTATTATCGTTTTATTTATTTTCAATTCCAATAAGCATGAAAAGAGATACGTAATAATTATGAAATTTCATATTAGAACAGTTGTCACTTTTTTTCATTGCATTTATATAGTATGAATATTTCTTTGCTATTTTGAGATAATATATACAACTTTCAATTTTTTTCACTCTTTCAAATAAATTCATCTTTCGAAACATAGTTTCGTATTTTGCGGTCAATAAAATTTTTTAGATAATCGATAATTCGAATCAATATCATTTCGAGTCGTCAATTATACTCAAATTATTCCTTCGAAATTGTGATCCTTAAAATAAGGTTTTAAAATAAACGACAAACCTTAACGTTCGCTCATTGAAACGCTTGAAAATTGCACGAGAGGCGTTTCCATTTTGTCCCTGACCGATTTTTTCCACCGGTCATCCAGATAACGATGGAAAGGAGCGCCCAAGAGAGATAATAACTTCTACCTATAATATATCACGAACTTTTTTCTATTCTTTCAACGACCCAAAGAAGAACTGTTTCGTATTTTAACGAAGATAAACGAAAAAGGAAACATCATGAAAAATGCAATTTTCTTATGCATTTTCTACTATTTGAATAATAATCTACTATCTACTGTTTGAATAATAATTCCGATATGTGTATTATATATCTAAATACTTAATAAATATGATATATTATTATTCAAATATTTTATAATATAATATTTAAATAAATAGCTATTAAAAATGCATTTACTATTTAAATAATTGGTAATATATTTCTAGGATTTACTAGATTCATTACCTTGGAATGATAAATCAAGATACAATCTAATTAGATTATTCATTAAAATATATTGAATTGTATTGTATTATATCGTTTATATTATATTATATTATAATATATGTGTTGTCAATCTACATACGCTCATCGTACTTAATGTACATAGTTACAATACACATGCACACACACACACACACATTCAGTAAAGATATATTCAATGTACATACATCTATGTAGATGCATATAGGTGTATGTGCATATATATTATTCATTGCTTTATCTGATCATATTTCCATGTATACATATTTTCAATATATACATACAGATATAAGTATCGTGTGTGTGTGTGCGTCATACATTCACATATATATAATATAGTATTATATATATGTGTGTATGTATGTGCGTACATACATACACACATATATATAATACTATATACGAGATGTTCGCATAATTATAGTATTATTATATATATATATATAATTCGCGTGATATTAAAATTATTTGAAAGACGAATCGTGAAAGCGAATAATTTTATAGTTCTGCAAACCTGGGAAGAAAGAAAGAAGGAAAGAAAGGAAGAAGAAACTAGACTTACGAAGTCCCAACAGCCAACTCAAGGTGGGCAGCGAGAGTCACGTTTCCCCTCGAGTGAATCATCGTGAAGAATCTTCGACGTATATGAAATAAATATTCTTCTGCGAATAATTTTCGCCAGCTGCGTTAGCAGATGTTCGTACGACCATCAATTTTCTCCAATAAAATTTTCTAGATAACATTTAAAAAATTTGATTGCTTATTCCAGTACAAAATTATACTATGTAAGACACACATCAAATTTTTTACGATCTCTCAGCTAAATTCATTTCAATGACGAATGTTTCAACGTCCTTCGAAACTTTCAAAATGGCGTATCTATTTTTCAAATTCGATACACTATAATCAAAATAATCAGACAAAGATAACTACTACGAAACAAATCGAATATTGATTTAGACAAGTTTGAAAGAATAATCGACTTGTTTATTAAAAAATATAGAGAGAACAAAATACAGTTTATCTTTTTACAATTATCAATTTTCTATCTAAATATACTCAAAATTACTCTATATAAATTCTATATAAACGTATATGTGTATCATGTTTGATCATATATTCTAATGCAAAGTTATTTAAATTTATCCATAAAATCTATTAAATTCTCAGTTAAATTCATTTCAATAAATCTTTTAACGACCTTCGAAACTTTCAAAATGGCGAACTTACTCTTTAAATTCGATTCACGATATTATGATAATTCGACAAAAATATATACTAAGAAATAAATCGAATATCGATTTAGAGAGATTTTAAAGAATAATCAACTTGTTTATCACAGAAATAGAGAAAAGAAATGAAACTTAACAAATGTTTTTACAATTATCAATTTTCTCCTATTAAATTTTCTGTACATCGTGTATCAAATTTGATCGATCATTCTATGACAAAGTTATTGAAATACCCAGAAAATTTTTCGACTTCTCAGCTAAATTCATTTCAACGAATCTTTCAACGTCCTTCGAGACTTTCAAAATGGCGTATCTATTCTTCAAATTTAATTCACGATAATCATAACAATTCGATAAAAATATCTACTACAAAATAAACTGAATATTGATTTAGAAAGATTTCAAAGAATAATCAACTTGTTTACCAAGAAAATATATAATAGAGAGAGAGTGAGAATGAAAAAGAGAACAAACATACAGAATGAATCGTAGGAATAGAAAAAAACAAAGCGGGATACTGTTTACAGGGAAATTTTCGATCGTAACGAGTGAAAAAGAAGAAAAATAAAGCTGGGGTTCATCGATCTCCATTCGTTTGAGCTCAGCTCAAAGCACGTATTCCTCGCAGCTTAACTCGTCAATGCATTGAATCGAGTCATTGTCTCTCGTCCGGTAATTATCCCCAGTGCCAATAGAAAACTCACTTCCGTTCACGGGGGGGGTTACTTTCCCTCTCTTTCTGTCTCTCTTTCTCTCTCTCTCTGCTGTCGTGTCATTCTGTCTCTCTTTCTCTCTTACATAAACGTGCTCCCTCAATCGTCCTTATCGTCAAAAGCATCAACTTTCGGAACATATGGCATATGTTTGTATAAACCATACAAGTTTTCGGCGCCATTGGCACGCGTGCGTCATATTCGAACAATTCATTTTGGTAATCACAATGAAAGAGGATCTTAGGTCATTCTGTCATATCAATAAAAGTGAACGAGGACAATAGATATGGATTTACTTGAGGTTAGCATTTAATCTTATAATATATCGTTCACATATTTATTGTATGTAGAATTGTATATGTTATGTGTTGTATAACTTTATATAAAATGTATATATGTACATCATTATATGTATGTGTGTGTATATACGTTTAGATTAAACATCGTATATGATAATGTATTACTATATATCTATTATTATATATCTATTATGTATATGTAAATAAGTACATGGCATGTTAGGATGTATGTACAATATATACATGTTTAGAGATAGGTAAACTTTTAGCATACACACACACACACATACACTATTTAATATGTATTGTACTGTATATCGTATAATTATATGTGTACCTACATGTGTGCATATAAGATGTATATACGATACACAACCATGTACATATAGAGGTAAACCTTTAATCGTATAGGTATACATATACCATTTAATACACTTTGTATTATATATTATATATGTATAACGTATATATAAATGTATACGTATAAGATGTATATATGTACAAACTGTGTATAATACGTGAACGCGCATAAATCTACTGAGGAAGCTTACAGAAAAGCAGCTTGTCGATTGACCTTCCTGCCCGTGAAACCTGAGGTCATATAGCTCGAGAGAATATTCGTGCATAAGGTCAAACGAAATTCAGATTTATTTCATTTTTTAGTTATTTATTTATTTTTTATATGTTTTGTTAAATACTCGTGTCGGATTTTGAAAAAAAAAGAAAATAAAAATATAGCGTTGCATAGTATAGACCTATCATCAGGTCTGTTCTATAGTGCTAAATACTTAAATCGAATTTTGATTAAAAAAAAAAAAAAAAGCAAACAAACAAACAAAGATAAAAAATTCTATGTTCCATGGATCTATCATCCGATTTACTCTATGGTGTTAAGTACTTGAAACAGATTTTGATAAAAAAAAAAATGAACAATGAAGGAATTAGATATTCTATAGTCATCTACCTTTCATTCTAACCATTTATTCTATGGTGCTAAATATTTCGATCGGATTTCGATAAAAAATAAAAGAAAAATTCGTTGCTGCATAGACCTATCATCCGATTTATTCTATGGTACTAAAAATACATCCATCAGATTTCAATTGAATGAGCAAACAAAGAAAAAAGGAATTAAATATTCTGTTGACATAAACTTTTCATTCTATCCATTCTAATGGTCCTGTGTACTTGAATCAGATTTTGTTTGAAAAATCAAACAAAAGAGAACAAAAATATTTCATTCTACGTTGCACAAACCTTTCATTCTGTTCATTCTACGATGGTAAATAATTGGCTCAAATTTTTATAGAGAAATCAAACAAAGGAAAAAAAATTTATGTTATATAATTTTTCATTCTGTCTATTCTATGGTGCTAAATATAATACTTGGCTCAAATTATATATAATAATTTAAATATATAATAAGCAAAAAAAAGAGGAAATCAAATATTTTTTAGTCATAAACTTCTCATTTTATCCTTTCCGTGGTATTGTATACTTAAGCCTTAAATTTTTATAAAAATAAATAAGTGAATGAATCAATAAATAGAGAAAAAGAAAAAAGAAAAAAAAAATAGAAAACTTTTGTGTTTATTAACTTTTTGCATTCTATGCATTTTACGATGCAGAATACTTGGATCAGATTTTGATAAAAAAAAAAGGAGAAAAATAAACACGAAACGAAAGAAAAAAAATAAAATTAAAAATTCTTTGGTACACAGACTTTTCTGTACATTTTCTGGTGCTTTGTAGTTGAATCGAATTTTGATAGGAAAACAATCTAACAAAAGAAAAGAAAAGAAAAACAAAATTAGAAAATTCTGTAAGGTGCATAGTTGCATAGACTTTTCATTCTATCCACTCTACGACCCTGAATAATACTCGATTCGAATTTTGATGGAAAAATCGAACGAAAAAATGAAAAAAAAAAGAAAGAAAACAAGGAAAAGAAAAAAGAAAAAAATTCCACGATAAAAATAAGAATGCATATGATAAAAAATACATGATGGTATGTATGTACGTACACACACACACACACATTATTTGCTAAGACGTTTCTTTGTAATCATACTGTAGGATGCATGATTCATAAGCTATTTGCAATGTAACTTTTACAATATAACACAGCCATACCCCCATCGTTCCTTTTTCACAGAAAATTACTAATCATCTTTCTCTTTCTTTCTATCTCTCTATCTCTATATCTCTATATCTCTATCTCTCTTTGTCAAACAAGCCTCTAGAGAGCACATTTCAGTTATATAATAAATATGTAAATTTCACAGAAGCTGAACAAAAAGCTACAAGTTAAATTCATGCATCCTAAGTTCACAATCTACGAGTTACAACTACATATGTACACATTCGATATAGAGTAGTATTCGTGAAGCTTTTATCCAAATCGTTCTTCCGAAAGAAGAAAGAAGAAGAAGAATAAGAGGAGCCCTGGTTGAAAATCCAAAGAGCTAAAAATAGACGTTTCAACTGTCGAGATAAAGGAGCAATCGATTCGCCCTCGTAACACAGAACAATCGTTGTTACCTTGAGATTGTGCTAATTATTTCGATTTCTACGGGATGTGCGTCTATCCGATGGATATGGTATGTTGTTTCTTCATTTAAATATACATGAATCCTATATCTCTCTCTTTCTCTATTTCTCTCTCTCTCTCTCTATCTCTCTTTCACTCTCTATAGGTACAATCGATGATCGATAAAGTGACCTTGGACTTTCTTTCGATGAAGTCCTAGTTACGCTTTTGTGTGTGTTTCCGCTGATGTCGGTTGGGACGTCTTTTTCAAGGACACAATTTTTCAAGGACGATTGAACTATAATACATATTACTATATGAAATGAAATTTACATACATACAAATTTACATATATATATGAGATAATTTTGATAGAATTTTGATAGAATCATCATCAGCTTTAATTTAAATAAGAAGGACATTATAATGATAGAAATTTTTTTTCATAAATATGTATAACACGTTTACGTATATGCACGTGTATAACATTCAAATAGAAACTTCTTCATTAAACGTCTGCTTTATAACAGCATGATATAATACTTCTTAGTTGTAAAATAATAGTTTCAAGATGATATGTATATTGATATTATTGATTTAAAAAATATTTCATTAAAATAAATTTTTATTTATACATAAATTAATAGAAACGATATGTACGAAGTATCACAATTTAAATTCAATACAATTGTATTGTACAGGACAGGATTGTGTTTAAATACAAAATATATATATGTCGATGAGATGAACAAATGATTAAATTATGTTTCCTTACAATGATCTGTATAGTCACATTTGTAATATACCCTTAGCATTACGATATTTTTATATTTTTATATCTTTTTTAATATTAATATTCATATTCATATGTTATTGTATTTTTATATTTCAAGTTGTATGATATAAACAAATTATTGATCTCTCTTTCATAATAAACTATCTTTCTTTATTGATAATATAAACATTATAATATTTTTATAATTTAAGATCAATTTGTCAGGACAAAAAAAAAGAAATAAAAGAATAAAAAAGAAAAAACATACTTAAATATATGATACATCGTAATAATAGTATAAAAATGAAATTATTAATTAATAATTCTTTTCTTATAATAAACTGTCCAACTTTCTATTAACATCTAACATTAACATTTCTATTAATTTCATATTTTAACGTAAAATTTTAACATCAATCACGAACTAAAATAAGAATGTTATATTATGCCTCGCAGACATATTTTTTTTTACGACCTTCACGCGTTCGTGTTCATCGATGGTCAAACATAAAAACGTTAAAATGGGAACGATGATTAGAAGAGTCAATAGAGTCGAAAAAATTATGATTACCCATGAATGTGAACCTATTATGTCCTTCGTTCCTTATTTCGCATAGCCGTCTTTGGATATATACAGACTCGTACGCGAGCCGTTTCAAAAATATGTTCCCTTTCCCCCACCCTCGCTACCGTTTTCCCTTTTCGTTTCACCCTTCGCCAGCCAACAGCTGTCTTGCCTTTCGGTCTATATCCGTAACGAGTTTTACTGTCTGCATCGAGTGAACAGTTTTTATCCAAACTTCTTCTTTTTCTTTCTCTTCTCTTCTTCGTCTTTTTATAGGATCATCCAACAGCCCATGTAAACTCATTCGAGTTTTGTGACTTTGTAAGATGTCAGAGAAACGATGATCCCTTTCGAGTGTGTCAACGAGCAGAATAGAATTTCTCTCATTTTTCTTATAGATATATGATACTATCGGACACTACAAAGTATACAATTTCATAAAAATTAGACCTTTCTTGTGTGTGTGTGTTTTTTTTTTTACTTATTTATAAATTCCTATCTAAACTTTTTTTATCTTTTTGTAAACTCGTCCAACATTCTGATAAACTCGTTCGAACTTTGTTACTTGGATAATATCAAGAAAACAAAAAATGATTCTTTTCCAGTGTGTCGACGAATTGAATAGAATTTCTCTCATTTTTCTTATAGCTACATCATAGTATTGGAAACTAGGAAATATACAATTTCATACAAATCAGATTTTCTCTGTTTTTTTTTTTTTTTTTACTTATTTATAAGTTTACATGCAAACTATTTTCTATCTTGGAATAGAATCGCCCAACATTCTGATAAGATTATTCGAGTATTGTGACTTTGTATAATGTCAAGAAAAAAATAATTCTTTTTGAAGTAGTGTTAAGTAGCATACAAATTACAAGTTTTTCTTTGTTTCATTATTTTTTAAATTGAACATTAACGAGTATATAATTATGGGATCATTTCATATAGTTAAATAAAACTTTTTCTATTTATAGATTTTTATCCAAATAATTTCTTTTTATACATTCATCCAACAGTCCATATAAACTCGTACGAGTTTCGTGACTTTGTAAGATGTCAGAAAAACCATGATCCCTTTCTAGTATGTCAACGAGCAGAGTAGAATTTCTCTCATTTTTCTTATAGATATATGATATTATCGGACACATGCTAGGAAGTATATAATTTCAAACATATTAAGCTCTTTTTTACCTATTTATAAATTTTTACTTAAACTTTTTTTTTATAAACTTCTCCAACATTCTAATAAACGAATTTTATGACTTTGTATAATGTCGAGAAAAAAAAAGATTTTTTTCAAGCGTTAAGAAGGAAATACAAATAGTTTTCCTTTTTTTTTATATTATCAAAGATGATAGTTTTCGACAGTGTTAAAAAGGAGAATACAAATTGCATTTCTTTTTTGTTAAATTATCAAATATTAGAGAATATAAAATTATTAGGTTGTTTTATATAAATAAATAAAACTTTCTATTTACAAGTTTTTATCAAAATATTTTTTTATAGACTCATTCAATAATTTGATAAGTTTATTCAAGTTTTATGACTTTGTATAATGTCAAGAAAAAAAAAGATCCTTTACACGCTTGTTAGAAAGGTGAATACAAGTTATAATTTTTCTTTTATAAAAGTTATCGAATATTAACGAGTATAAAATTATGGGATTACTTAATAAGTTAAATTTTGTTCTACTTGTAAGTTTTTATCTAAACTTCTTTCTTCTTATATTCTTCAACTGCTCGTGTAAACTCATTCGAAGCTTGTAACTTTGTACAAGGACAAAAAACAAACGATTCATATCAAATGTATCGATGAAATGCAATTTATCTTGAAAAAGTTATCGGATATTAACGATTATAAAATTATGAATCTCATAAATCGCACATTTTTTTCATAGAGAATTATCCAATAGCTCAATAAATTAATTCAAGCTGGGACTTCAAGCGATGTCAAAAAATAAATGAATTCTCTTATGTGTAAGTAAAATATAAATTATAATTCTTTTTTCTTTCTATCCGATCTATGAACGAGTATAAAATCATAGAAATTATTTCACAAATCAATAAGTTCTATCTCGAAGCATATATTTTTCTATGAATAGACTACTTTTACTAATGCTACATGTTTCTAAGAAAAGGATGATTCACTATACTATAGAATGTTCATAATTCTGCGAAATGAATATTGTTTCGCATAAAAAAAAAAAAAGAAATATTCTAAATACCAATTTGTTTTCTTCAATTCAACATCAGAATTGAAAAATATGTACAATATTAAGTATACTTTTGAAAAGTTTAAACTTGAAAAGTTAGTCATTTGTATAATAATATATATAAATTAAATAATCGTACTACGAGTTCTGTTTGACAATGAATTTAATATTTTCTGATGTAACACGTAGAGAGACGACTTTCAAGTAATTCTAATCCACGTATATGTGTCGACTGGCACGACTCGCCAACACTCGGCACAAATCGTTTATAAAGTTTTCCACCCACACGTGGCACGAGCCTCCTTACGACCTCCATTACCCTCGTTCAGCTTTAAGTCTGAACCACAAATTCTACGGTACTCAAGCGTCATATGTATCTACTATATAAGTATGTACTTTGGATTGCTCACACAATTCTTTCGACGTTTCCTATTCAACATTGAAGTTGACAAATTTATAACAATAATTAAAAATTACTCATTATTTAAGAATCTTTCTTAACTCTTTCATTAATTAATAATATATTTTATTTGTTCTCACAAACGCGATTCAATGTATTGCAAATACACGTTATCCACGATCTTTAATAATAATATAAAAATTGTTTAAATTTAAACGACAGTTTAGTCATTTTTTTAAATAATTAAAACATTGTTTAAAAATGTGCAATATCTCGTATTATATATTGATAATACATTTTATTTGTTTCGTAACAATGATACGTATAGACAAATCGATCTGTAATAAAAATAGAGAAATTTGTTTAAATTTAAGCCATAAAATTATTCTTTGATTAATGTTTAACGAATTTCCTACGCTCGTGCAGAAACCCAACAGGCGTAATTGAGATTTCCTCCGATCAACGCGCGAGTACCATCAATTATCCTACATCTCCTCCTCCTCCTCCTCCTACTTCTACTCCTACTCCTACTCCTCCTCCGTCTTCACGTATTATCCTACCAAAGTTTGCTTTTTTGCAATGTTAATACCTCAATGAAAATTCACTGTTTAATTTGTATTCCGTAACGTCGACCTAACCAATTGTATTTAATAGGTCAATTGATGTAAAATGTAAATTTGTAACATTTTGAAACAAGGTTCGTTTGCATCGTTCGCTTTTTCTCGAAAGAGTGAAACAGAAGATGATGCAAATAATGCAATTGGTTAGTTACAAACCAATTAGATGCGATTGCTCGATTTTACGTAACAAAAAAAAATTTGTTTCGACTGCGTAACATCGTCAGATACGATAAACCAAAATAGTAAAATCCAAGTTGCACGACGTGAAACACAAAAAAAAATATAACGCGGGCGTCACAATATGCTTATAATTACTTTTAGATTTTATCTTATCTTTCCATTACACAAAATGTGACGCGAGCAATATCGATTTACTAAAATGAATTTATCATCGTATTATGCTTTTAAGGATATTTGGAATTTGTTATAGTTCAATGTGTATTATACTCGTATGTAGTGAATATATTATTTACTGTAACTTGTAAAATATTTTTTCATATAATAACTTGATAATGAAACTTCGATAATGAAACATATAATTTTTAAATAATAATAAAAAGATAACTGATACATAGAACTATTATACATTTCTCCAACTCTTTCCACCGATTTATGAAAAAAAATATAAAGTAATAACCATTAAAAACTTTTATCTCCCAAATTAAAATCCACTTGCTGCGTCACAGAAAATATAATTTTTTTCGATAATAAATTTGTTTGATAAAAAAAATTGGTTATTTTTTGATCCAAATCTCAAAATTAATTTATACCTTTATGGCTAGTCGATATCACATTGAAAAAACAGTTTGATTGGGCTGTTATATTTCATCAAGTATGCAAATCATAATAGTAAAAAAAAGAAATGCAATTATTAGATAACTAAATCTTTGAATGTGGTATTGATGAACTTCATGTTAAATCATTTTCCAAAAAGTGAAAAAAAAAGATACAATTGAAGTCGCAGAATCTATTATTAGATGCGATTAGTTGCTTTCACGTAATAAAAAAAAATTTGATTCGATCATGATATTTAATCTAAGCCTAGCAAATCAAAATAATAAAGTTAGAATCAGCATTTTGGTTCGTTCTCATTATCGTTGTACAGTAAAAAAAAAAAAGAGAAATGCACGTAACGTAATAAGTAGATTGTAAAAACTATAAGATGCAACTGGTTGATTTTATGTTGTATAAAAAAAAAATTAAATCGAACAGTGATGTCGCCAAGATGACAACTAGAATGATAAAGTTCAACATCTCAGATCATTTTCACAAAAATGAACAAAGAAACAATTCAAATGCTGTTGATATATCATACAATCTGTTAGATATAACTAGTCGATTTTATATTGTAAAAAAAAGTTTGATTAGACTGTGATATGACCAGATATGCTAATCAAAATTCAAGTCACATAATATGAAACCAACAAAACAAAAAAATAACAAATATAATATAAATTAATTATTTCATGTAAGTTTAATTAAATAAAAAGTTTATTAAATTTTAGTAAATTTAATTATAATTAAATTACAAATTTTATTTAATTAAAGCAATTAATGCAAATAATAAGTTATTTAAAACTGATCACGCAACGAGTCAATTTAATGTAACAAAATAAAGTTTGATTAAATTCTGACACAACGTGACAGTACAAACCAGAATTATAAAATCCTAGTTAATATCTTAGATCATTGAATACGTTCAAAAGGAAGAAAAAAGAAATGTAAATAACATTATTACTAAGTCGTAAAGCGTATCAAATGAGAACGGTCAATTGCACATTATGGGAAAAAGTTTGATTAAATCGTAATAACACCAGGTATAACAGGTAGAATAATAAAATTCAAGTTAATCTAAAATCAACGAAAAAGAAATGTAACTAACGCAATCAGTAAGTTACAAAAACTTGTCAGATGCAATTTATCGAATTTATATTTTAAAAAAGAAAACGAAACTACGATATCTCATAGTCTAATGAACCAGAATGATGAAATTCAAGTCAACACCCTGAATCTTGTTCATTCTCCTCAAAAAAAATAAAAAAATAGAGACAAAAAGAAGGAAAAGATAAAAGAAATGCGAATACAATTAACGGATCATAAAACATATCATATGCAACTGGTCGATGTCACATTACAGGATAAAAGTTTGATTGGACCATGATATCTCAGCCAAATCTGGCGATCGAAATGGTAAAGTTAGGATCAACAACAGTTTGAAATGGAAAGTATCAAAGTATCGTAAATCATGTGATCGTCCGAGTTACTATCGCGTTGAGAAATTCTTCTTATTAATATTGAAGACTCCGGTCGAATATCTCCGAAAAATTGATTTATACATTTTCTTCCCGCTAGCTGCTTCCTCCTAACGACCGATAAATCTCATGAAAGGAGAAGTTTCAGAAGTCCTGCGAACTGGTCGATTAAATTCCGTACACGTTCGGTCTACAACATCCCTTTCTCTCATTCCTGGACCAAATAGACAGGAGATACCATCCAGTTCAGTCCAAGTTGAGTCGTCTATAAGCTCGCATAGCTCGATTTGTCAATCGCTGATCTGCAATTCTCTCATCGAAACGTATCCGTGAATATGCAGTTAGCCTCGAACTTCCGGAAGTTAATCAAATTGTACATAAAGGCTCTCGATTAATCGACCATATACCGTTATGAATCATTCGATTAATCGTATAATCGTTAAACTGATCTAGTACCGTTTTGTCAAATAATAAATACGCAATTATTAATTCTTTAAAAATGATTACATTCTTTACTCCAGTTCTTTTTTCTTTTCAATAATGAAATTCCATATCGTGATAAAACAGTTATTTACAATCGATATTTACATTCGAGCGACTTGACGTGTCGATATTATTTCAAATATATTATTGATGTTTCTATTTTTCCTTTTTTAATTATTTGTAAAAACAAAGCTTCATTGCTTTAAATTATTTTAAATAAATAAAAATATATATTTTCTTTGAAACATTTTCAAACAAAAAACTTTTATTTCTCTAAATTATATTGAAAAAAAAAAAGATTTAATTTTATTTGATTGATATTATTATCGTAAGTATAGTCTTACTTTTTATAACAAAAAATAAAGAAACTTTTCGATAGATCCAATAAAATTCGAGGCAACAACGTCGACATTATACGGATTAATTGAAGATTAAATTCTAGTGATTTTTTGATACTAGTAACTTTGGTATATTCAACTTTCAAAGAAATTCAAATTGCTAAAAGATAATTCAGTAAGATGCAAGACTGTATAACTTACTAAACTAAAGATAAGCGAAATCTTTTCGTTGTGTTTCTTCACAGTCAACGCCTACATTATAGCCGACATTATAGTTGGGAAAACGATTTATACGACGATTAAGCTATTGACTTAAGAATGAGGCTCTTTCTAACGCATTAAACGATTCTCGTGTCTTCGTGGAAACTTCCAAGTTGGCCAGTGAAAACTAGTAGGAAGAACGAAGTAGTTATCACTGATTCGTCGAACTAGTGCTTTTTCCTTTTTTTTTTCAAGTACGTCAATTAAACTCTAATAACGAACTTATAAATGATGTCTTTTATACGCAGGATGAAACATAGTCAGGTAAAGAATTTGATGAACCGTTACCATATCACGTGATTAGCAAATTTTTCATTGTTGATATAAAACTATATACCTATATATCTAATAATGACCTTATAAACGATTATTTTCATGCAAAGAGCGAGTTATTGTCAGATAAAGAGTTTCATACGAAATTATTATATCACGCTTAGTGATTTTTCTATTTTTCATATAAAATGATATGACATAAGAGAACAATAATCGGAAGAAAAATGATAGAAAAAATAAATCGTTCCGCTTTAAGTTTGCTGAGAAAACTTAGAGGTACGTTTATATTTTAAATCATTTCGTTTAAGATGAAATATTTTCGTAGACTTCCGCTAAAGGCAACTTCGTGAATGTGTATGCTCTATCGTCGGGGACAATGAAGAAGAAAGTGGCACGGCTGACACTTCATTGCCGCTCTCGAATTCGCATTGTTATCCTACCACTGGACGCTTGAAAAAACGGACAATCAAGAAACGTCTAAACGAGTGTCATTCTGTGGTTAACGACCTTTTGCCATTTTTCATACTACAATGGGAACTTTTTTGCCGTGAAAATTTTGTCGAGCAATCTTAAAGATTTGTTTCATTTCCAAAAAAAAAAAAAAAGGAATAATAACAATATGAAAAATTTCAGCAATTCTTTCCAGTAATTTTTTTTTTTAGAATATTCAGAAGCTTTTGAAATAAATAATGAAATAAAAAAGTTCTTTTATTTAAAAAAGAAACAAGAAAGAAGAAACGAAAACATTTACCGACAATATCTAGTTACTTTCTTCAAATGTTCAAAATCTTGAAATAAATTTTCACAATGAAAGACAGAGAAATATATTAAGTATTATGTTACTAGTCATTTTTTCAAGTATTCAAGACTTATAAATAAATAAATAAATAAATAAAAGTATATCTTCTATCACACTATTTTGTAAATGTTAAAACGTTAAAAAGAGGAACATTGAAAATTGATAAAATTGGCTTATAGCAATAAAAAAAAAAAAATAGGTTAGGTCGTCCCAAAAATTTCTTTTGTTTTTAAACACTGCCAGATAGCGAAAGAAACTTTTGAAACTTAGAAAAAGAAAACATAATAGAAAGATATAGAGTTATATAAGTAATCAACTATGACTATGAAGAACAGGAAGTTAGGACGGGTCTATCGATGACGGTATATCACCATCATCAGAATATATATTGAAAGGTTAAGTACCGAATACGTTCTTCTCTCTTCCTTTTAATCGCGATTAATCAGCAAAGGAGTCGATAAAGAAACGGATCTACAGATCGTAAACAGTTATCGGAAGTCAATTCGAATTAAACCTTCTCCGAGTTCGAAGACACTTACAAACCATGAACGAATAAGTTTAATGTATAACTATTCTGAAGAGTCTGCTAGCTACTTCGACAAACGTCGAGACTTCCATTGACAGCAGACATCTCAACGATTCAATGAATTGCAGTCTCCTCGCTTTTAATCGTTGCCTCTCTTGTATCTTATCAATAATGAATCATCGTCATCATTTTCTTTTTACGTGTCATGAGAAACGTATATTTAAGAGAAAAGGAATAAAATCAAATAAAGAGAAAAAGAAAGAAGATCGTATTCGAGGCCGTGAGAAAATTTATTTAAAAAAAAAAAAAAAGAAATAATAATAAAATCATTAGAGACATAAAATACGAATAGGTAAAGATCAAATAAAAAGTAAAATTCGTCAATTTAAATTATCAAAGAGGATTAAAATTCCATTTGATGACTCAACCCGCATCGCATCGTCTCGCAAATGACTACAGTGTGATGCATCCACTTACCAGTTCTTCGTAATTCGTTCCGTTCTTTTCTACAGTATCTTTCGTAACACTGATCATCGATTCTTTTTTTTCGAAACAAAATATCTGACCTTTTACTAATAACGATCTGTCTATACTATTACTAATACGATTACTAATTACGATCTGTCTATACTTTTTCACTTCCGTTTGAATATAATTTATATTAATTTTCAATTTTTCCTAAAAATGTTTTTTCGAGATTTTGACAAAATTTATATCATTCAAATTTAAAAAATGAGGTCAGATTTTTAATAAAGTTTTGCGTAATAATGAACGAACGCATCGTAATATTTTAATGATAAAATAATTTTTTTATAAAATACTGTATTCGAAGTATTATCGCGAGTAATTTAAATTATAAACTGTCATATAAAAAATAAACGAAAAAAATCGTAACGAAAATATTAAATCATAGATCAATCTTTCTGGATATTATTATTTTTGGATATATTATAAAAAGTTAACGGTATTGATGTACCGTTAAAAAAGAAACCAAGCCGACGTAATAATCACATATGTATACCGTAAAAAATACGAATAATGTCATGGTCTACATATTATATTCTGTATTAATACGAAAATTAATATTGTCTCGCTATTCATATGATCCAAAAAAATAAAAAAACAGGAAAATAAATATAGCGACTGAACATTTCTATCTATCACATTCTCAGTTACATATTATTAATAAACAAATTATCCCGCTATCCATAAAATGAAAAATAAATAAATAAAAACAAATATGGCGACTAGAAAATCCTACCTATCAACTTGTCAAGTACATATTATATTTCGTATTAATAAACAAATTAACATTGTCTGGCTATTCATAAGATTCAAAAAAATAAGACAAAAAATAAAAAAAAAATATTGCGACTAAAATCTTCTATCTATCCTTTCAAGTACGTCATATAAAAATATGGCGCGAAATAAGAAAATCTTAACTTCAAAGAAAAAAGAAATATCTATAATAAAGTCCGAAGCATCGTTGCAAGAGCATATTTATTCTTCGTCGAGGTTTCTAAGAGGAACAAGAAGAAAATAACGAACGATACAACGAAACCATTTGATTCGAAAAGATTCCTCTGTATTCATCAAGCTTCATTTACATTTTCAAACCTACGAAGATAAATCCGAGAGAAGAAAACAAAAAATTCTTCTCTCTCTCTCTCTCTCTCTCTCTCTCTCTCTCTCTCTCTCTCTCTCTCTCTCTCTCTCTCCGCCACGCCAAAAAAAAGAACAAATGAAAAAACAATAGTTGTCGATTTTTTTTATTGTTCTCGTTGAAAAAATAGCGCGTATTCGTAAACTCATCGACAAAAATGTCGATCTTGTAAATTATAGCTTCTTGTAGGAAATGGGAACGCGCAACAACGAAACGATACATCACATTCGAGATAATTATTCTCTTCGAACGTTGGAATCGTATATATGTATCTATGTATTATATATACGATCGGACACGTTCGACGCGTTCTCCGTTATTCGAAGCGAAGGTGAACGCTTTTCTTCGACCTATCACGATGCTAGACGAGATGCCTCTCCCACTCTAACCTTATATACGTACATCACACATGTATGCATACACACACACGCTCGCGCGCACACACACACACATACGTTGTCTCTGTCAAAAAATAAAAAAGAAAGAACTGCGAATTACTCTCGATAAGAGTCAGCTGTATTAAAAGAAAAAAAAAAAAAACAAAGATTTATGACGACAGTGTTACGCCATCTTTTACTTAACACTTTGAAAAATTTTCTTTGATACAAATTAGTGATGATAGTGAACAAGTAAATTTAAAAAAATTGTTGTAAAACATTATTCGTTCAAATATCATTAAAAATAATAGATGATATTGTTAATTACTAGTCTTTCGTAAGACTTTATAGAAAACTGTAATTTCATTACGTTATTCATATTAAATTCAATACAAGTACATGATATGTATATTGTGTGTGCGTGTGTATACATATACCTTAGTTTTTACATTTCTATTGAATAGGTACTACGCTTGGTAAACATTCTCTTTAAAAAGTAAACACGCACTCGTAAACGAAACGTTGAGGTCGAACGTGCTTCTAGCTAGATCTGAACGATATATATGTTTTCGATTATCGAAATAAGTGATACAAATTTCGATAATCGAAAAGTTAACCAATCAAATCTTATCAATATATATACATACGTGTGTATGATATACATATATATATATATGCACGCGCACACACTCACACGCATACACGCACGCAAATAAATAATAATAGGATATTGAACTTTCCAGTCAACATTCTATTATTGTTAAACTATTAATTATAAAATATAAAAATAAAAAAGTAAATAAGAAGAAATAAATAAATATATATATATATATGTATAAATATATAAAAAATAGATATATACATATTATTCATGTATGTATATATGTGTATACACACACACATACACACACACACATTATATATATACACATACGCACGCACACACACATACACAATTGTCGATCAACTTACCTTGACTTTCAGTATAAGCAGCCACGACGATCGTCAGAAGAATTAAAAGCAAGAGCACCGATTTGCATCGCACCATCGAAACACTTGCGAAGAATAACCGGGAGTCCAGCCACCAATTATCACTAATCATGTTTACCCCCCCCGTTTCTCTTCGTAAAACGTCCTCTCCCGTGATTCAACACGACGAACAACAATTTATTATTTCACGCGATCATCGTTTAATGTTTAACACTTTTATGTTTTGTTACCTTACACGAGTCACCTTCCCTCTTTATCTTCAACGCGTCGCGAAGAAACACCACACCGTACCAACCACCACGTCCGACTGCTCCGACAACGCAGACTGTTGCGACACCTCTGAATTCTGTATCACCCCTACTACGCCAGCCTATCGAACCATCGCATCTTACGAACTTATCCGAGTCTCACCGATTACGTCCGAACGTCGCGATATTTTAATTTGCGCGAAATTTGAATCGATTTATAATTTTCTTTTCGCTTTTAATCGATTTTTTTTATATTCAACAGTCATTCTCTTATTGCATATATTTATTATAATAAATAATATATTTGTTTTGTTATATATATATAAATATATATATAAAAGATAAAATATTACTGTCGTTAGATTTAATACATACACATGGACATATATATATTTTTTCAAAAAATTTTTAATTATTATGTATTATAAATATTATTATATATTATATAATATTTGTAAATATATACATCGCCTTTTCGAAAAGCTTAAATATTTTAATTTAGTATATAAAAATCTCATATATATATATATATATATATATACACATATATATATATATATATATCTTTTTCTTCTTTCTCAAAAATTTGTAAATATTATATATAATAAAATGTAATATAGGTATCGTATCGATCTTCCGCCGTTTCTAAACAAACATTGATCAAACTGCGAATCACAAGCAGTCCGACTCTTTCTCGTATTCATATCCATTAAAAAAGTGTGAGTTATTTATTGAAGTTTTAAACATTATTCATACATATTTTTTCTTTCTGAATAATGAATAACATGCGAAAGATTTTAATAAAAAAGATTCTACATGAATGTAATAGTAATAAAATACACGTGACCCACGACATAGTTTCCTTCTTGGTAAGTTTTTAGTTAAATCAAAATAAGTTAACCTCGAATTTTCAGAACTAACTTGTTCATAATCGAATTATGTTGTAATAGCTATCGCTGACACAATTAAATCCAGTTTATCAACTGATCGACGATGACGAGATAAGTCATAAGAAATTAATCGAAGTAATAAAAGAAAAATTGCAAGATCAAAGTAGACCAAGTTTAACGACGTTAAAGAATCAATTATATTATGCTAAACATTATCGTGAAAGAGGTCACTATGTTTATCCAATTATATTTTCTTACATTCACCAAGTATATATTACTATATTAACAATTTCAATCGAAGAATTTTATGTTAGATGAGATAATCAAAAAACATAGGATAAGTCTTCATCGTAAAACGACGCCATTGGTTACTGAAATTTGTGAAACGGATAAAATTGAGAATGATCAAGAAGTAGAGAAACTCTATCAGAAAATAATCATAGTTATTACTCTTTTAAGTGGACTTGGTAATCCTGCAGTAACAAACACTTTACGGTGAAACTAAATTATTATCTATAACATAAAATCTCTCTCTCTCTCTTTCTCCCCCTCTCTATCTTTTTTCTATATAAAAAAAAAATAAAACGCCATAAAATAAAATAAAAAAGATAATAAAATTAAATAAAATAAAACTTACATTTTTAGAGAAGTAACTGCAACGTTGCAAAGTGTATTTCAACCATCCGAATTATTAAATTATGTAAAACTTCCTATACGCGAAAAGGAGGAACAACTTATGGAATTGATGTGTATTGTTGCCGGCATACGTTTATTTAATCGCGATTGCGAACGTGGCGGAAAAGAGATCGATGATCGTAAGAAGTAACAATTATCGATTGTCAAAAGATAATGAATGTACTTTACGCATAGTAATAATATTACTTATCTTGCTTCTTTTTATTTATAGTTCCGAGTATTTTACAAGATGCTGTTAAAAAAACATACGACGATATCCTTGAATTATTAGAACGATTAATGACGAAAGTTTATGAATTTACTGCAACAGTAGAAAATATCATTTCTTTCGTTTTGGTCGACGAAGATTACAACGACGACATTTGTTACTCGACTATAAACAAAATAATTTTACCTGAGAATATCAAAAAAGATAATTACGAACGAGTTATTGAAATTTTAACGGCGTCACGCCAACAAGAGATATATATCAGGAATGTATAAAAAAATTTCCAGTTACTATTTTGTTATATCATTAGATAATTATTTTTTATAACTTTTATTCTACAGAAAATTACTTTCCGATGTGGAACACAGTGGTAATATTATAAAAAGTTTAATAGAACGTCTTCGACAACGTTTGATGAGACTTCATGAAACGATGCGTTATAGAACAGCCATTCCAACGACTCAAGTCTATGTAAGTTCTAAATAAAAATATTATTTTTTTGTTAAGGAATGTATTAATAAATAATAAAACTAATTCGATCTTGTAACTCAATAAAAACTTCTTATCTCATATCTCTTTTTGCAGCCACAGTTCATCGACCTAGCAGATATATGGATGGGATTGCAGGATGAAGTGATAATATTAAGTAATATTAATAATTTCCTTTGGGAGATACATAATTTAAATATTAAGGTAACACAAAAGGTTCACTTTATTTCTCGACAAAATCGTTTTACAAAGGACTCTCGAGCACTTCGTTAATTTATTTCTCGCAGAATGTAAATGTGTACGATCAAGAAATATTCAAGGATCTAATAATAAAAAACGTAAACGTATTAACGGACGCTGAACGTCTCGAACTGACAATGGGCAAACCGATAAGTAATAATAACATAAGTAAAACCTCACAAGAGATCTATTTTATATGCATAAGATATATATATATATATATATATATATATATATATATATATATATATATATACACACATGCATAAGAAAGAAAAAAGAAAGAAAACTCCCAAAATTATATTTACATCGTCGCAACTAATATATTTTCGTTGAAATTTTCAGTAAATTGTGGTGATTGTACTCTTTATTATCCGAACACTACGAAGGACTTTGATAAAATTGATTTGGAGGTAAATGTAGTGCCAATATCAATTATAATATGATACAAAATACATCACATAAGATACGTACTAATATCGCTAACGTATTTAACGGATCACTTTATCGTTGAGTTTCTCGGCTTTTGCGCTTGGATGTTCGTCACGGGGAAAGGAGCTTTGATTCCAGCAAATCCCAACAATGGGGTTGCTAAATGGCGAGGGAGGTATTATGCTTTCAGTTCTGCAGCAGCTGCTCATCATTTTGGAAAGGAACCAGATAAGTACGTGAGCTTCACAAACGAAAGAAGTCTGTAAAACGTTCTTTTCATCATTCTTCTTATTCATTGCAGATACGTTCACGAGGCTCTAAATTTCGTGAGGGATCACATAGAGTACATTTATCTATTTCAAATGTACGAGGATATTGAAACTATGAAAACTAAAAAAGAGTAAGTTGTTGAATATATATACGAATATATATATATATATATATATATGTGTGTGTGCATATAAATATATATATTTATATACATATGTATATATATATATTTATATACATACATATATATAAATATATATATATTTATACACACACACACATATATATATCTTGAAAATAATTTCATGCTTTAAATATAAATGTATAATTGACAAGGCTGACAGAAGACGAATTAGAATTAAAAACTTGCCAGGATCAGACAGTTCAAACCGATACGCATATTTTACCACCGTCAATAGAAAATACAAATTACATTTGGAATGTTTGGGAACTTAGAAGAAGAGCTCTCTCTTTGGTAACCTAAAAGTTTCCTTATCAACATAATTATCTTCGAAGAAATTTACGGACGGACGTTAATTCATTATTTATTAATTTTAGGCGAATATAGCAAAGTGTGCGACAAAAAGCACGCAGACTCATATGTCACACTTTAGAAGCGGTGCCTGCGTGCAAGCAGCACCACCAAAGGACAAGGAAGTTCAAACTAAACGAGATAACTATATGAACACGAAGAAACTTCTCACTTATATTTTTGGATTACGAGGAAGACGCGACAACAACCAACACGTTCTCTCTTTCCTGGAAGAGGAATTTGAACACTTATAAAGCGAACACTTAGACCTCCTTTTTATTTTTATTTCTTTTTTCTTTTTCCTTTATCGTAATAAAACTTACAACAAATCGCCGTGTAAAAGCGTCGGTGTTTTCATACAAAACAGACAAGAATTCGTCATCGTGTCACCGTCATCGTCATTGTCATCGTCGTCGATTGATCGATTGATTGATTTTACAGTTTATTCAAAATTACGGGATGAGAAGAAGGTACATTATATTAACGTAAAAATAAATTTGACGAAAAATACTTTTTTAAAAAAAATGAAAGCAATACTTTTTAATGACACGTTTTTAAATACATTCACGGAACAGTACGTTGTCTCGAGCCATGTTTTCTCTTAGAGAAAGAAAGAGAGAGAGAGAAAGAGAGATAGAGAGAGAGATAGAGAGAGAGAGAGAGAGAGAGAGAGAGAGAGAGAAAGATAGAGAAAAAAAAAGAAAAACAAAAACAAACTATTATTATTATTATTATATGTATCATAATATATAATTTTCCGTGTACACATATCTTATTTTTTCGTGTAATGATTTCGTTTACGCAAAAACTGTTCGCTATGAATTCTCCCGTGCGACTTTTCTTCCCATCGAGATATATAGGCCAGAGCACTTTCTTAATTTATATTCAAAATACACAAATTTTTCCACCACGTCGATGAGGAGCGGACAACAAACCGTAAAACCCGGAATTATTTCCACACCTCGCCCCGTGAGAGCCTATATTTATTCCTTATTTCTCCATATTGTGCTGTGATCATTTAAGCACATTATTATTATGTTTTTGTATGCATACGTCATTAATTTTTACTGAATACATCACTTTAGGATTAGATCTTAAAAGTTAGGTCAATTTTTACACCAAGAAACCTATTATTACGACAATAATTAGTAATTACACGATAATACAATTAAACTTCGCTTAAGAATTAATTTCAATGTATAATGTAGCTATTATACAGAAGAGGTACAGGATGTTGATTTTGCATCGTTTATCTGTCCGCTTTTTTTTTATTTATTATTATTACTTTTTTTCTTCTTTTTCTTTTAACTCTATTTAATCAACTTTTTCCACGTATTTTCTTTACCCTTTGGTGGCAAAACAATTTATCCCTATGCATCCACTCTCAAAGAATAAATCAATAATGAATCTAAAAATAAATTGAAAACAACATAAAATAATAACCGAGCGGACTGTATGGACTACAGAACGCACAAGATCACGTAGAATGGTTTATGCCATCGGGCGGCCATTGTTTATCGAAGTAGAACTTTCTCAAAGGTAATATAAGATACGAGTTAAGTCAATGAGATAATGATGTCACATAATAAAATTAACAATAATTTTAAAACAGTATTCAGACATTTTCAATCTTATTATTCCTCTGTCTGAATATTTTCTTATGAACATCTTATTTGCATAGCCACAATACATCTTTACTGAATATTTCATGTAAGTAATTATTTATAATGAGACCACCACGCGCAGATTATAAGTTTTAATTCTGAATGTAATAAAATAAGATCAGTTTACTAATTCTTGGCCACCTTAATTATCTTTCACATTTCGAAATCATTTGAACGACCTTGATAACAGCTCTAAGTTCCTACCTACAACATTAAAGGACGTTCGTTTAAACTTATTTGCCTTTTCGACAACTCGACTATGCCCATAAATCACAGAAATTAAATACAATATTTAGAAGAGAAGAGAAAGAGAGAGAAAGAGAGAAAGAGCTGTTATCATGATCGACGGAGCACATCGGAATGATGTAAACATGGCTAGTCTTATTTTCAAATATGTTTTGTGTTTCATGTATATGTATTTATGCATGTATTGTGTGAGAAAGATGGAGAGGCGCACAGTCCGCCTTGGAATATGTTATACAATGTTTATAACCTGTCAGAGATCGGGATTGAGTGATTTAATTTAAAAAGTGATTTTTGAGGTATTTCATCATACCAAAGGTTCTAAAACGCTTTACACCAATAATTTTCATCAATTCATCGTCACAAATTGCAAACTGTTTGTTTTTCGGGTCCTGTAATATAAACAATGTTGCATAAAAGGTAAAGCATATATCTTAGAAAGTTACAAAAGACAGAATTAAATAAAAGATATGAGGTGTATATGTATTTTACACCGAGATATAAATACTCACATAAAGATTCCTTTCTTTGATAATACTCCATACTTTCCTTACAACTTCATGTCGAGCCATTTGATCTGCACCAACAACAGCTGCTAGTTCCGGAGACAATGTAATAGCACGAGTATACCCTCCACCCTTGCCCTTACCGCCACCTTTCTTAGCAGCACTTCCTGGAGCCTTTTTGTTTTTACCCCAGTCCTCATCGCTGTCACTGTCGCTACCCTTCTTCTTGCCTTTTTTGCCAGGTTTTCCTGATACGATTAAAAGTGAGATTTATTGGAAAGTACACCTTTAAAAAATAAAACTGTTAATTACATCTTTGTGTACATCTTTCATACCTTTTTTAGGTGTTGCCTTTGGCTTCTGTGGACTATATTCTTCGTCACTAGCATCTTCATCACTAGCACTTTCTTCATCGGCAGAGGAATCTTTCTTACGCTTACTAGATGTTTTCTTAGTAGGACTTCTTTTAGCCGGCTTCTTTTCCTCTTCCTCTTCTTCTTCCTCCGAACCTTCTTCTTCTTCCTCCTCTCCATCTTCAGATTCTTCACTCGCAGCCTTCTTCTTTTTCTTTCCACCATCTTGTTTTTCTTGTAGACACTCCATCACTAAATCGTCTACTTCTTTTTTTCTATATATAGGCAAGAAAGAACATACTTGTATAAGAAATTACTACATATATTTAATCTTTTGGAATTACAGTAACTCTTAGTATGTTCTCAGAATACAAATGAAGCTGTTTGAGGTGGAACGAGATGAAAATTTAGAATTCAATTTCCATTCAGATTTCCCCATTTTACTCTTGGATACAAAATACTCACTCCTACATTAGATGAATAAGCAGAAGTACCTGCTGCATCCAGCATACGTATTAATAAAACTTACAACAACAAAAAACTATTCAAAAAACTTTATTCTGTTCTCGTCGATATACATATCTTGCTTACCTTTCTGTGAGATCAACATCCAATTTCTCTTCTATCTGTTGCCTTACTTTCTTTGCAGACATTGTAGTAAGATCAGCATCTTTTAGAATAGCTGAAAAATATATAACAAATAACAAAGATATTTTATATAAGATCAAAAACGATTATGAAGTTCTTTAAGAAAAAAATTCTAAAGAATTTCATTCGTGTTAATGTTACATGAATGGTTATTATATAGCATTGATTATATCCACGAATATATTACCATAATTAGAATAATTGCTACGAACAAAGTTCTAACGAAGTATCTTAGCGAAAAGATTAAAGGAATGATAAGTTACCACGCAGATTTATTATGTGCAAGAAACAACATATATATATATATATATATATATGAATCCAGTTGAATTTAATTTAATTAGTCGCCATAAAAATATTGCCTATCTTAAAGTAGAAGGAAAACATAGGCAACAATTGTGTACACATAAAACATACTAGAACATTTTTTTCTCTTTGCTCAATAAATAAATTCAAAATGAAAAAAAGTTACTACTTGATAAAACGACAAGTAGTATATCGCATAACAATGAAACGACTAGTTCAAGTTCATGGTACATATAAACTGATATAAGGCAATCAAATTTCCCGCCGTGGGATTCGGTAAATACAGAGTGCAAATGGCGGACCATGATCATGCCGGTTGGACGATTTCGCGTGAATCCGATAATGAAAATAAGTCTGAAAGTAAACGGACAAATATGGATTAGCATTGATGGATGAAACGATGAAAATCTATTATTTCGATCGAACTAACAATCTGAAGTCATGCGCTATACGCTGAAAGAAAAACCACAAACTATTTAGAGTAGGGGTATATAACCGCCGATCGTCGATGATAAAATCAACCTCTCTACTTCCTCTGTCTCTCTCTCCCTCTCTCTCTCTCTCTCTCCCTCTCTCTTTCTGTCTGTCCGTCTGTCTCTTTTCCTCTGTCTCTCTCTTGCCTAAGGAGAAAAAAATAAAGAAAGAAAAAAAAACGAAAATACGACATTACGTGCTTTGTCATCGCTTTTCAGTCTCTCGTGACGATCATGAATGACTATGGCGGGAAAGGACGGATTATGGGTGCAAATACCGCGTAGTTGAAGGGTTGCACGCTCGCTTAAAGCGTTGGTAGGTAAGTAGGTAGGTAGATAGGTAGACAACGACGACAACAACGACAACGACAACGACAACGACAACGCAACGACACGACGACAGCAACGACACGATAATGATAATGATAATAACGACGACGACGACGACGACGACGACGACGACGACGACGACGATAGATCGACAGGAATAGAAAAATAATAATGTGAAAAATAACATCGACGAAATCGAAAGTAGAAAATAATGGAAGAAATCTAAGGTTAAAGGTGAAACCATCGTATATAGGTGGATTAATAGAAGAAACATCGTATTCGAATAAAACGCAACGTAGAAAGAGAGTCTCGATGAAAAGCAGAGAGAGAGAGAGAGAGAGAGAGAGAGAAGAGAAGAGAGAGATGATAATAGGCGCGCGGCGTAAGAAGGCGCCTTCGCTCGCGCGCCACGAACGCGTCGTATATAGCGGGCGGAGGAAGGCACCTAACACGATAGAGGGAAAAGAAAGCTCGGGTTTGCCGTCTTAACCAATGAGAAACGAGGATTTTTTCTTTTTTTTCTCCTTTTCTTTTACTTTTTTTTCTTTTCTTTTTTTTTGAGAATAAAAAATTTTCTTAGAACTCGTAGAACACATCTAACGTAGAAGCCGATCTAACGTAACGACGTTCCGTCTATCATCTTCGGTAGATGAAAAATACTACGGGGTCGCCGATTAGTAATGGCCGGCGTGGGGCACGCCACTTGGCCACATACGTGCGCGCTAAAGTCGTCACGTCGCAAGAGGAAAGAGCCCGTTTTACTATTCATTCCGATGTACGGGCATACCCGTAATTTGTCCTAACAATCGTTAAAATCGCATATACGATATATTCACGTCTCGAAATTAGTTATATCAATGAATATCGTTACTTACCGGTGATCTCCTTACGGATCTCGTCCTTGGAGATATCGGCCATGGTAATGCTTCTCGTTGTGCGTACTGCTGCCAACTGAACCTATGCCGGCTGCGGACTCCCGTAGCGTCCGTTGGTACAGTTACTCGAAAAAGTGAAACGTTGCGCGTTAGGCTTCCCTATCTTTACAAACGGATAACTCAACGACGATACGTTAAAAACGTTTACAATATACACCAAATCGTATTAGTTTTTTATTCTCTACAAGTTTCTCATGACGCCCCTCGCATAATTTTTCGATCGAACAGGTCGATTTGGAATTTTTACAGGAGTGTTCGAAGAAACTTATTGTTCTGACTGTACAAAGAGCGACCGTTCGTGGCTGCCAGTGGCGTCCACGGTACAGTCGAGTCCCGTTAACGCTCTCTCCTATCTCATAAAATTCACTTTCGATTATCCATAACTTCTTTCTGGTTACTTTAAGACGGATATTGTATACACCAAATCAGGCCAATTTTTTTTTCTCTACAAGTTTCTTATTATGCCCCACGCACAATATTGCGATTTAAGCGTCTGAATTTTCATTTAATGTCTACGGTGGGACAGCCTTATTGCAAGCGTCTGTACCGAAGCGACCGGTCCGGGTTTCGAGCGTCGGGCATGCAGTCGCATCGTATGACAATCAGGATGCGAGGCTTTACGTAAACAATTAAAAAAGGCTCTTCTTCATTCAGAGCAACGCTCGATATGGCATCGTCAAACGTATCTCCTAACGAAATTTATTTCGATCGTCTAAGCTTTTATATCTTCGTACACTTTGTGCGAAGGTTATAAGTTCACCAGAAACGCATTTATCTGCTATCTCTTTCCCTCTTTCTTTGATTCGTACTCGGTCCTCTCTCTCTCTCTCTCTCTCTCTCTCGCTCGCTCGCTCGCTCTCTTTCTTTTTTTTCTTTCTCTTTATCTCTATCTCTATCTCTATCTCTATCTCTATCTCTATCTCTATCTTAAAATTTTCTTATTCTCCGTGACAGGTTTATGTTCTGTCATATTTCTACAACGGAATATCCTATTTTCGAGATTCTTACGACCAATAAATACTTAGATAAATGTATGTGAAAATGTTATGTGAAATCTTATCATACAATGACGAATGAATGCCTGCATACGAAGAAAAGAAAACAAACAAATTTCTTGTATTTCAGGAACGATCGTCCTCGAGCATAATTACACCCAATCAGTGCGATATTTTATTAGGCCGCGACTGTTCGAAGCGACCACTTGGTTTCTTCGTTGGTTAGTACAGTAACGTTAAGAATTATCTCAATGGCGGTAGTAATACATAACCTTTAGGAGAACATAACTCTTAAACGGTTCGTTCAAAATATTTACTGTCTTCACAAAATCGTATCAATTTTTTACGCTCTAAATATTTCTCATGAAGCGCTACGTTCGATTTTATCGTTTAAACTTTTCAAAAAGATTGCTTCCTTACATGTAAGATAATACTTCGATCATTGACTGTACTACATCTGTCGTATTTCTAATAGAAATGAATTTCTCTGCTAATCGTTATATAAATTTAATTTGTTTAAAATAAATAGATTATATAATTTTTCGTATCGATATACGTATTTATTTCTTTTTAATATATCTCAAAAATGATATTTATTCTTGACACATGGACAACGTAATGCCACGCCACGAACGTTTAAATGCTTTAAAATGGCGGTTCTCTTTTTCGCGGATTCATCCTTTCCACTAACTATTCTACCCAACGATTAATCTCATCTAAGAATAAAACGGATCATTTTTAAATACGTTAATCATTAATACGCATAATTCACAGATATGCTACGCGTAGAAAATTTGACTTTTTTGACATAAATCAATAGTATTACGCATTTTCCCTAAAAATACCATTTTCCCTCTCAATTTCTTATTATTTCCGGTCGTTCAAGGCAGTATTATTAATCTTAATAAAAAGATTCTCTTTTTCTCTAACTAAAATATTTTAAATATCTTAAAAATGATTTTAATTTATTTTTAACATCACGAAATAATCAATCATTGTTCCTTTGTTAACTAAACGAAGAGACATATAGTTGCTGATTTGCTTCTGAAATATTGATATTTTCGCAGTATTCATCGTAGTGCACGCTATCTGATGGCAACATAGAGTTTTGTACGATAAACGATACATGCGCAGGAGAAAAGCGGGAAATTTAATTTCAAATGTAAATGAAAAATATCTTGAGGTAAACATAAATAGCTCATATAAAGTATAGAATTCTTCTCTATTAATCTTTACATTATATGGTATAGACTTTTCTTTTATATATATAATTTTCAATTATAATAGAAACATTTATGATTCATGAATATAGTAATATATATTTTAACAACGTATATTGTTTCTGCCAATTCAGTAACATTTACTTATTTATTATATAATCTTTTATATTTTGTCAACGATTTATTACTTATATCTTTATATTTGTGTTATTTTAAAATATAATAATAACTGGACATACATACAATTTTAACTAACGTTATACTTTGGAGTGTTAAATAAATGAATAAAAGAATTTGTCGCAATTCACAGTAAATTTTGAAAATATCAATCACGAATTGAAGAAATAAAATATAATGACAAAAATTATTAAATTCTACTACTATACATTACTCATTTATATAATTTTATATGACGCATAAAAAGATCAAGCGTGGAAAAAGAAAATATCAAATCATAATAATAATAATAATTTATTGATTTATATATTTATATTTTTATTTCTATGGAATCTTTCTTTGTTAAATTAACTAAATAAAAATAGAAAATTTGTTTAAATATATACATACAATAAAATATTTCTCTCTGAAGTTAACAATGTTACAAATAATTTAATACCGTATGATATTTCTTTGACTACATTTATAATATTTACTTTGTATCTATTACATGTAAAGAAATATATAGAAAATTTATCCGGAAAAAGGTTAAAACGATGTTTATAAAAAATGTTGTTTTGCGTTATAAAATTATTGATATACAATATAATCTTTCATATATTTTTTGATACTTAATAAAACTTATTTATATAAGTTATAAAATTACTGACCATTTTCTTAGAATTTTATGCTTTTGCCATGTAACCGCTATTATGTCAATATATTTCTATTAAACCTGTTTGTTTTAATATCAAAATCATTGATACATCATTTCCTTTCTTCATACATATTGGTCATTCTCTTGTTTATATATGACTACAAATATATATATATATACGGCTATAATATCTCTTTCGCCATATATAAATGAATTTATATCTCATCTTATATTTTACTTTTTAGGATTTTATCCAACTTAGACTCTATTGCGCTAGATTTTTTGTACTTTTATAATAAAATTTTGAATACCCGCTTGAGTAGAATAAGTCTTAATAAAATCATTATTATCAAATTTGACACTCCTTAACTCTTAGATGTCCACAGAGCACGTCAAGCTTAGTATCCATTGCTTTATTGTATTTTATAGTCGCAGTTGAAATTATAAAGTACATTAGAATTATTTATTGTTATAAAATGTTGCATATAATATTCAACTACATGTACTAATTCTTCTTCCTTCCCTGGTAGTTCTGCAACGAATCTCATCAAATCTTTTCTTCCAAATATTCCAACGTTATTGAAACTCAGTCACTAAGTCTCTGACATTAAAATATGTCAATGTACGATAATCGTTCCAGCCTGAACAGTTATTGGTTTGTTATACGAAAATCCACAGATGCAAATATGTTTAACTCTTCTGGCATATTATTCTTCGCTAAAGAAATATATATTTCTTCTTTAATTAATCTTATTACAAACCGTATTCGAAAGTACATTATCACTGTGTGCTGCTACCTGGACTGACAGATTCTTAAATTAACTTAAATCGATGAATCAAACGTACCAATTATCGATGTCTTCCGACGTATCCAAGATTTGATTGGTTGTATTTGAACAATCACGAGGATTCATCAATATCGTATTAAATAGCATTCTAAGAAACAATGCGATTATATATAAATTATTCGAAACTATAAATAAAACGATATTAGGTAAAACTGATATGACAGGTTCATAAATGATTTCTAAATAATTTGAATCGGTCATCGAAAAAAAGAAATTTTGAATTTCTGACAAGATTATTATACATTAATAGAAATGAATAGAAATGAATAAATTAACGGAAAAGAGGAAAGAAAAAGAAGAAAAGAGGAAAAAGAAAAGTCCTTTTGACTGAATCAATTCACAATATTAAAATAATTCGATGTTAAGAATGCGATGATCGCGGAGGTTGGAACGAACAAGAGAAAATTCGAAGGAAGGTTTGATTGGTTGCGTCCGTTGGTTCCGATCGACGACGCGATCCGCTAGAGCGCAGCACTAGCGCACTCGTGTCAGTACTCGATGGCGGCTGAGACGTGCCCACGAGCCAAGCCGTCTATGGCTTAGACGTCGTCGTCGCCGCCGTCGTCGTCGTCGTCGTCGTCGTCGCCGCCGTCGTCGTCGTCGTCGCCGTCGTCGTCGTCGTCGTCGCCGTCGTCGTCGTCGTCGTCGTCGTCGTCGCTGCCGCCGCCACTGCTATTGCTACTGCTGCTGCTGCTGTGGCCGTCGTCGTCGTCGTCGTCGTCGTCGTCGTCGTCGTCGTCGTCGTCGCCGTCGCCGTCGCAATCGTCATTGTCACGTTTTCAATTATCGTCAAAATCGACGATTCTCTCACGAAATCTCGTACGTCTGTAATCGCCGTCCTGTCTGTCGGTGAAGCGTATTCACCGTCTCGAGATCACGCGTACTACTCTTATATACCCCACTCCTCAGTTTCGTCTCGTGTATGTGCTTATTACGAGGATTCCCGTTTGGTGCGACGAGTCGGCGGTGTGGTGCGTGCGTGTGTGCGTGCGTGCATGGCTTGTGTATCGTGAAGCTTATAAGCAGATCGTCACCGCTCTAAAAGTAAAGGAAAAGAAAAAGAAAAAGAAAAAAAAAGGAAGGAAAGAAAGAAAGAAAGAAAGAAAGAGGCCGACAAGAAAGAGAAAGTGCAAACGCGATGTGCAAGCGCAACCGCTCGAATCGTCGCTCGAGCTCGAGTTGACCCTTCGAAGGATGGACCTCCTCTTCCTCCAGTTTGATCGAAGGAACGCATCGCCGTCGTGGCATTGGTAAACACGACCTCTATCGTTTACAAAAACAGTAAGTCACATGTACGGTACTCGTATGTTTAAATCTTTTTATTTTACTGTTCGTAAGACAACCCCTATATTCTCGCGCGCCTTTTTATCATCTTACAAGAGGGCACGCTTTCCATTTCGGATACATTTCGGTATTTTATTTTCTCTCTTTTCTCTCTCTCTCTCTCTCTCTCTCTCTCTCTCTCTCTCTCTCTCTCTCTCTCTCTCTCTTTATTCGTGTCTAACGATCCTTTGACGCGACTGAAATCGAGGTAAGGGTGACGATCGTGATATACTCTCCATCGCCTTATGATCTTTTTCTCTCTTTTTCTCATTATGTTTACGCGTCTGGCTTTGTCCATATACCTACCTCTCCTCTCTGCCACTTCTGTTGGTGTTCTCTCTCTTTCTCTCTTTCTCTTCTTCTTTTCCTCCCTCCTCTCTGGCTCTCTCTCTTGCTCTTTCTCTCCTTCTCCCTCTCTCTCTTTCTCTCGTTCTGGTGCTTCTGCAGTTGCATTTTGCCCACAGGGCATAGGAATAAGGGGAAGGAGCACAAAGTAATACTTTAGACAAAAAGGGGATGAAGCCAGTTTGTAGAGAGGAAGCATAGGTCAACCGTACTCTCTCTGTGTAGAAAAACATGTTGTCATGTGGTCGCTATAATGTTTTCATTGATAGCAACTCTATAAATGTTTTACAAATATATGCAAGGAGATAACAAGTTTGTTTAAAGTTATAAGAATTATGTTATGCGCAAGTATTCTTGGTTCTTACCGTACAATCCGTGTGTTTTACTTCAATGATCATTGAAAACCTAGCTAGATATATACTTAAAGAATATAAATTTATATCAAATTTTACGGGGACTATCATTAAGTTCTAATTAATTAAATAGATGACATGCCAAAGTAGATTTCATAATCTTACGTACTGTATGTCAAATATTATTTTCAAATCGTCGACGAAATTAATCTTTGATTTTAGGAAATTAGTAACGAATGGTCCAATGAATTTCTTCGTTATTCCACTCGTTTATTTATTTACTTTATAAGCATTTATAAAATGAACTTTGAGCGTAGCAATAGTTGAATTATACAAAAGTGAAGAATTCTCGTAACCGGAACGTGTATTTTCGTATATACATTCTGAAGCAAGCGAAGACTGTATTACAAACTTCTAGAAAGATATATAATCTTTTGAAATTTTATTGCAAATGTAGTGAGATATTATTGATGTCTAAGCATTATAGAGGTTATACGCTTAGAAAAGATTATTTTTCGTTTGGTTCTTTATATAAACAAATTTGTAAAAATTACTTTTATTTTCACATAGATTGTAACAATACTTAAGGTATACGTTCGTTGAGCTTTGCCGGTATTCATCTGAAAAGAATTTCCAATAAAACCGAAATACGTCGAGTGTTTTGTTTGTGAGAGCGTGTGTAGTGGCGACGGTGATAGGAACGATGATTGTAAAACGATGGAGACCTCGAATGCAGCAGTAGTTTTATTTAAAGCAACGATGATTGTTTCGTTAGAAGTACGAGGCTTCTCTCTCGTTCCTCGCGATGGTTTCTACGCGAAGGCAGCAGCGACATGCTGCATTTACCGCGCCACTTTGTCATGTAGGAGAGACTTGCCGTTTCTAAGAACACAGTCTGCCTTTAGATAATTTAAAAGAAGATTATTTTAGGTTCACGAGCTACCAAATCGGTAACGTGCTAACACTAGTCAAAATCAAATGGTAAGATTTAATCGAATCATCGATCGTGTTACTTTACTTATTTCTCTTTAAAAATAAATAATAATTTATAGAGGATTCGAAATATGAATCGTTTCTGTTCGAATTATTGTATCAAATAACCGTAATCGTAACTAACCGTATTCGTTAAGCGAAAGTAATTGAGCAGAAAGAAAACGGTAGTCACCCTTTTACTACTTGCAATTATCCACCCCTCTCTGTTTGTATATAGAAGCGAAAGAGTGTAAGTTACTGCGGTAGAACCTTTATTCCCGCTAACTTAACCTTACTTTTTGTTCAACGAGATTAAAACCTATCCCTCATATTTTCGCGCGCTTTTCTATTTGAATATTCTATTGAGAAAAACAATCAAATATAATTAAGAGATCGATCTCGATTGATATAAATCACATTTAATCTATAAAAAAGATCTTGTAATTTTCTTAGGATATTTGTATCAAAATACGATTAATTTTATCTACTTCAAATTTCTTCTTCTTCTTTTTCGTATTACTTCCTTTATTCCCTTGTGCATAGTTGAAGCGAGTTTTACGATAGAAATAGATACTTTTTTTTTTTTTTTTTTTTTTTTTTAGTTATTATATAGCTATGTTATAACCAACGGAAACTGGTTTGATCGTACAATGCAATACGTATTTTAGAATGTTAGTGCATTTCTGAGATATAGTATAGTAATACGGGCTCATCGACATCTGGGAATAGTAACGCCGGGGCGGGAAGCATCAAAGGAGTCCTTTGAAGTTTCAGTTGATGTTCCTGAGCCGATTCCTCTTCGTTACCCGTCTTTTTTGTCACACGCTCGTTTACCCGCGCACTTACTGATCCGTTGGGTATCGCCATGATCTCTTGATACTTACCGGTTTCAAATCTTCAAAGTACTCCCCCGTTTCTAACGAAATCGATCACTTTTTGGAGTAATATTTCAGTATTTCTTCAAAGTCAAATAGTTTGTAGCAATATAAAGGTTACAACCATCCGAAACAGTTAATTCAATCGATATTTTTTTTCTCTTTTTATCGGAAAAGAAATGAAGCTTCTTCATGAATCATATAAATGGAACGGATGTGATCGATCAGTAACTTTTTTTTTACTTACTTCGGTAGTGCATATATTAACATACTAGTATTATATTTAAATAAACTTTCTTTTTTTAATCGAGAAATAGCTTTGTAATAAATAATATAAATACAAAGAATTTGTAATTGCAGTAATACACGCACACCCACATTTGATTTTTAACTCTTGCTTCGGCTACATATATATATATATATATATATATATATATATATATATACTGTACTAAAATACTAGTAACATTTTTTTTCCATTTTTTTCTTTTTTCTTTTTTTCTTTTATTTATTTATTTATTTTTTTGATATATAGACTTTTATAATAAACAATATAAATGCGATAAATATAATTATTTTATATTATTAATAATTCTTTTTGTACGTGCTTTGACAGTATATACGAGATAATATAGATATCTAATAATTTTTTTTTATTTTTTTTTTATTTTTGTTGAAAAAAAATCAAATTTTCCTGTAAATAATATAAATGCAATGAATGTGATTATTTAATAACATTTTAATTTTTTGTAAATAATTATTATTTATCGCGCACATTAAAAACTTGGAAAAATGTTGAAGAAATTATACTTTTAATACTCGCTTTATAATTTGTGAGAACTATTATAAATAAAAGTATGATGAGCGTTCACAGAAAATATCCACCATACTTTCATTATATTTTTCTATGTACTGACTTAGTAATTGTACAAAACGCTCGACTACTTCGATTGATTATAGGTATCAGTGAATGTCCAATGCCAATTAAGGTCTAAACTATATATTTACACTACTTTGTAATTGTTATCGTCAACTCCTTTTTTATATTAAGAAAAAGAAAAAAATCAAATAAAAGAACACAAAAAACCAGTTAATTTGATACCGTCTTAAAAGTAAAAGTAAATAATATGATATGCATGATGTTAATATAAAATATTTACATTGTTATTCCGACTATTTAGATTTGAAAAAAAAAGTAAAATTTGTTTTATAATTTAATTGCTAAAAATATAATATAACGCCTTTTTTTTTTCCATTAATAAAAATTATAAACAATCATTCTTATATAAATACTCTTTATTTTTATATAATAATTTTGAGAAAATTTCTTTTGTAACATTATAATTAGAAAATATTAATAATTAGAATATAAATCAGAAGATTAGAAATCAATAATTAGATGACGAAGTATATTTTTTAATAAAAGTAAAGTTTATTAGTAATTTAAAAAATATGACAATCAATATTTTTTTCGTTTATATATATATATACACAAAAAAAATGGTAGATAGTAACAAATGTATAACGATCTTTGATGTGTAATAATTTTATTTTTCTCCCTTATTTTATTTTTTTTATTTTTCAAAATTAGATTTGAATAGCTGGTTATGCCCATTATCTTATATGAATCCTTATAAAAGTACTGTAGTCTTTGGGTTTGAAATTACCATTTCACTTGTACGAAGTCTCTCATTATAAAATCAATCATATCTTTTCTTATGATATTTTCTTTGGCTATTTTTTATGTGATTTAATAATTATAGTCCATTAAAATCTTGCGTCTGATTTTATTTTTAATATTTAAAAAATGCTGATATTACTTAGTATCGGCTAATCTAATATCATAATGTTATGTTTTACGCTAATTAAATCCTGTATAAACACACACACACACACAATCGTTTATCCTACCTATTTATATCGAGAAGTGATTCGATATAATTGTGAGAACATTTTCTCTCAAATAAATTAGTTACATATTCGATGTATCAATGATCCCAACTACACTATTTGAACGTTATGTATTGTTTCTGAAAATTGTTTTAAAAAATTGATACTTGCTTTTGTTTTCACTAAAAATTATGAATCGAATTCATTGATTCTATAATATGAATTAGGCACTTGGAGTTTCTTCTTTTTAATTGCAAGACTCTTAATTCTTTATATCTAATCTAATTTTTTTTTTTCGTATCTACAAACAAATTATATAATAAAAGTTATAATATTACTTATACTAGTATAATTATTCAGTATTAACAATAAGTACAACTTATAAAATATTATAAACTGTTTAGATATTAATCTTGTGGCTATAAAACCTTTTTTTTATATATATATATATATTTAAATTTTATTCTTTAAATATCAAATTTTGATATAAAATATAAATGAAAAGAATTTGATTTTTTTTTTAATATTTTTTTTTTAAATATAAAAACTTAAAAATAAAAATTTAATTAATTTTTTTATTTAGAAATAAAACTTAGAAAATATCCGGATATATAAAAAATATATAAAAATGTGTAACTCCGTAATTACGTAGCATTACAGGATTAACTTTTTTCCGTTCTTTTAGTTATTCATTCTTTTTGTACGATTTTTAAAACTAAATACTATGTATCGTAAAGATCACAATTTGTAAAGTACTGGTCTGTAAACAAATAAATATTTATTTCAATCTAAAATGTATAGAAAAATTCCATGTTCTTTGTCATACTTTTTATGTATAGGATAAAGCACCCGTATAACGGAGATTCATATAACACTAGACAAAAATGATAGTATTCGTATAACACGGTATATAAGTTTAAAACATAAATAGTGAATAAATGTTAATAAAAGTGTATATTATTTCTTTTAATTCAAGTCAAATATGTAAGGACAAATGATTTTTCATTTTAATATATATATATATATATATATATATATATATATATATATATATTTTAAAGACTAATAAAAATATCGTACTATTAAATCCTTAACATTTATTTTACTTTATATATATATAATAATAATAATAAATTCTTACATCTTTAATAAATATGCCTTTTAAAATGCATATATATATACACCCATGTGATTCTTATGATAAGAGATATTTTTTGTGTTATATATGGGTACTATAGTTTCCATTATAAATTATTTTTAATAGTATGTTCTTAAATTTAGTTAAGTGTATATAATAGATGATAATACACTATTTAGTTTTTGTACACATATACACATACACACACGTGCTCCTGTTGATTCTTTTAGTATTTTTACTTCATTACAATGTTGAACGTTAACAAATATAATGTAAGAGTATTAATTATTTTATCTTTACGAAAAATAACATTTAAATAAACAATAACAGTATAATAAATATTATACTGTTGTTTACTTAAGTATAAAATAGCCAACCCAATATTATTACATTATACTATTTTTATTATACTAGTATTATTTATTTAAATATTATTGTTTTATTTAGATATAAAATACTGAAAATTTCATTATTTGTTGGCCATATATATTTATATTTATTTTTAGTAAAATTTTCAGTAAAAAATTATATTTTTGTTTACTTAAATATAAAATATCAAGTATTTCTATATTACTTATTGATTAAAATCAATATAATCTTAGAATTTGTTTGAACTAACTCCATTGTGATTTTTTTTTAGCTCTTAGACTTTTATTAATTTAATGAAATGATTATATTTATCAGTGTTAATAGCAAGTAACATTGCTTTAAGAACAATGATAAAAAATTGTATAGATACGTTTTTTCTATTGAAATCTGGTATAAGTTTTGATTTATATATATATATATATATATATATATATATATATATATATATATATCATTCTATTACCTCGATTTTTTAAAATTGTCCATTAATGCATCGTTTTTGTTCATATATATATCCTTAGGTCAGTGAATATGATTATTTTGTTATTAATTAATTTTTGGAAACTTATTACATGGTGTTTTTATCGTATAATAATTTACTTCTAATATTTACTTAAATTTATTTGAATATTATTTTTGAATTTCTGCCATTATTTTAAATAATACTTTTTAGTTGTAAATAAGCGTAACATGAAGTTAAAGCTTAATATGTCAGTATAACACTTTTTATTCTTGAAATTCTAATCTTCCATCTCAACTGAAAAGATGTTCTCGATAGTGTTCCTAAGAACAACTAAATTTTCACAAAATCTGAACCGCTGTCACCAATTTGTTACCCGACGGTTTCGCTTGTCGTCGTAGGTTTAAATAAAGATTTGGAAAATACTTGAGACTTGGAGTCGAATAAGTTTATTCTAGTTTAGCGTACTGAGCGTGTTCGGTGTGAAGATACTGATTTTCGAATTTGTTTTCATCTTTATATGGTTTCTGGTGGCACGTATCGTCTAATCAAAAAGACGAAAAAAATTCTAAAAATGACAATTTTCAAGAAATTAAAAAAAAGAAAAAATGGAATTAATTATATGCGTTAATCTTTAAACGCATGTGATTACAAAATTATATTTAATTTGCAATAAAAAATATTATACAAGTCGATCATTAAATTTCGTTTTAAAAAAAAAAGTTATAATATAATTTGTTTACAATTTAGTACTTACACTTTAGTATTTACTTAATAGTTAATATAATATTTTTTTCTTAAAAATTTGTAAACATGAATTGTGCATTAAAGAATTAAACTTTACTTCTTTCTTAACTCTCGAAAAAGACTGTCTTATAATGCTAAGGTCTCAAACTATTTTGTTCTACAGAATTGATGCGATTAGGGATTTAGTGAAAGAAAGAAAAATAACTAAAGTATAATTGAGATAAAGATAAAGGATTAAAGTTGAATAAAACCAAAATTCATTTGAAAAAGAAAAAAAAAGAAGAAAATAAAAATAAAAAATAAATAAATAAAAGCTCATGATGTAGTAATTTAGTCTTCAATGTGTCTGTAAATTAGCGTGTGCTGAAGAGTTGTTTTAATTACTAATACCATCACATGCTCCTTTTCTGTGAGAAGTTCCAACGAAACGTCATTTTTAATGACTATTAAAATTTTCGTAATGACATGAGATTGCAAAAATTCAATCTGTTTTTATATTATGAGGTGACAAAAAAAATATCTTTTTAATATTTCTTCCGAATCCATTTTTTAGAAATTGTACAATTAATATATAATTTAATTTGCAATGTCAAATATACAAATTGGTTCTTAGGAATTGTACAAGAAGTGTAGGATGTTAAGAAGATTAAATTAAATTAAATTAAATTAAATTAAATTAAATATTGAAAAGATTATAAGATGTGATAGAAGATTAAAATAGGGATAAACGTAGTCGCCGAAATATTAAATTTTATTGGTCAAGAATAAGTGCAATGACATTTATTGATACTCTTAATTAAGTCGTGGTAGTTAGCTTATGCAACTAGTAGGTATATGACTCATATTCAATCGCTTGCGAAACTTTTTGTTCGTAATATTCATAAATTATAAAGTATATGTTAAAAAAAGAAAAGTTTAAGGAAAGTAGATATTTTTCTTTCCCCTTCATTTCATGCATGCATTACGTACAATTGTTTACAAACATATTACAAAAATATTACTGAATAATTATTTATTATTATTATTATTATTATTATTATTATTATTATTATTATTAAGAAATTTAATCTTTTTAGATAAAATTTGAAAATAAAAGATCATTTTGATCGAATGTATCATTTAGCATGTTTAAATGGTTATAATTTTGGTAACTTTAAATATTTTTAAAGACCAATATATATGTTAGCAATTAATCGTGTTGCATCATTTAGACTGATAATATACAAATAACATTACAAGAGGTGCGATTTCTGATTAAAAATAAAATTGCATTAGTAACTTAAAAATATTTTATTTTATAACGCAATTATTATGTATTTGTCGAGTGTGAAAAGGAAAAAATTGTTGCAACGTTATCGCTAACTCTATAACTAACATTATAGAGAGTACGATAAGCTTACGATTTTTCAAACAATAATTATACTAATAATTTTAATTTTTATTTGGTTTTACAATATAATTATCACGTATCCAAAACGAAATTCTGAGAAAGATTAATTGTTCGTAATTGTGAGAAAGAGAAATTATTACGTATACAGCGTGAGAAAGATCGATTGTTCCAACTTATCGTTAACAAATGACATTACTATAGACAGCTCGATTTCTCTAGAACATAATTGCACTAGTACAATTTTAAACCATTTTATTTTTTATAATATAATTAAAACGTATCCATCGAAAGGGTGAGAATGAATAGTTGATCTCGGAGAGGTAAAGTAAACGAAAGATAAGAATAAAGAACGAAGTAGAAGAAGAAGAAGAAGAAGAAGAAGAAGAAGAAGAAGTAAAAGTAAAAGAAGATGTATTAAATCGGCGGTGTATATCGGTTTGGTATATGCCGGTGCGCTTTCTTCACATGCAAACATCGGATATATACGTGCGTGCGTTCGTGCGCGCGCGTAATATCGCGTGCGGCGGCAAGATCAAAGGAACATTTCCTCCTTCCTCTCTTCGGCTAACCCTCCCTCGCTTTCTCGTCTCGACCGGCTCCCTCCCTATATCCCACCCCGTCTACGCACACCGGCTGTCTCTATTGAGTACGTGTAAACGCACCATTAAGTCTTCGTTTCTTTACGCGCACTTATTGTTCTTTCGTAATCTTTGCTTTCTCCTCTCTACCCCTCTACCCCTACCAGCTCCACCACACCACCACCACTACTAGCGTGTCCACCTCTGACCCTTCCCCTAAGCTCAACGTGTTTGTACAGAAATCTAGGATATAATACTACTATTATTATCGTTCTCAACCCCTCTCCAACTGAGAGAGTCTCGAGTGCTTTTTCTCAAGGTTCTCCTACCGACCACCTTGAGAAACGAGAATTCATTCTATTTCGGTATCATGACGTAATAGCGAAATATGGAGAGACCCTGTTACTATAATTTTTCTACTTCGTTCATTTATTCTTCGAATAAACTACGAACTACACGACGATTCGTTTATGAATTAGCGTTTCTTTCGTTCGTCATTCGTTCGTTCGTTCGTTCGTTCGTTTGTTCGTCGTTCGTTTATTCGTTTGCACGCGCGTATATATGTCTGTACTTTTATATGCTCTAAGAATGATCTTTAGAGAGAAGATTAAAGAAAAAGGTACTTGGAGAATTAAAAGAGGAAATCTCGATAAATAATCACAATTAATGAAAATTTTGGGAAATTTGAGAAATTTGAGAAATTTGAAAAAATGCAAGATGTAGAAGAGGGTGTGTTGGGGAGAAGACGAAAGGGGATTAAAGTTTGTGTCATAAAGAGATACAAGGATGGACCAGATCATTGGTAAAGCGACACGTCCGAAAAATCTCGGATTTCGAGCATGGACGACGACGACCACTCTTTAGAATCTGCCCTTATACCTGAACCCTATATCACCTTTTTGTCCTACCTTGTCGACAGAAGAGAGGAAGGGCGGAAGAGAGAGGGTGTCACAGAAGGTAGGGAGAAAGACAGAGAGAGAGAGGGAGAGAAGCGTAGACGACGACAGACCAGGAAGAAAGGTGAGTAGAAAAGAGATGAAAAGAGAAAGAGGAAGCGAGTGAGAAGGAAGAAACGGTCTCTCTGTGGTACAGGGTATGGGGTATAGGGGGCTGACGTTGGCTCTCCCTTCTCGACCATACGATCACCATAGTTTCAGTCTTGCCGTGTTCTTCGTATTGTGCAGGGTGCTGAGAGATCCTCTCTCTCTCTTCTCTCTCTCTCTCTCTCTTTCTCCCTTTCTCCCTCTCTTTTTCTTTCTTTTTATTTTTTTCTTTTCTACGACGACTTGTGTTGAACATGTACAGTGAATCGTTCTTTCTCTAAACACTTTTATCATCGTGTTTTCAATGTTATCTTCGTCGATTGATAAGTTGTATTGGTGAAATCTTCGAAGGATTTTCATCGTAATCCAACGACTATCGTATTCGTTCTCTCTTTTTTTTTATTCTTTGTGGAAGGCAAAACTAATGTCATCAGTGGATATATCTTGGGAAATAAACATAATACGATAAAAGGAACGAAAGAGGATACCCAAGTATTTCTAATTTTTCGCAAATGATGATACGGAACAGTATCATCATCGAGGTCGCTCGACCGTACGTCGATGTGTGGAGACTTCAATGCCTGTAGTTGGAAAATGTTCCTGATATACCACCAACGAACGCTTACCTCCAACGATGTCGTGGCGGCGACTGGAACGTTTCCGTAAAACCGGTAGCAGCCCCCAGTCTGTTTTCGTTCTTCTTTACGCGTGTGTGACATACCACTGTCTTCTCTTTTCGTCTTTATCTATTATTGGAACGTAACGATAAAACGTGATTCGTGTTAATCGATTAGGGATATTATTTATATATGTGAAAAATAAATCACACCGCCTTGGAGGCATATAAACAAATAACAATAAGAAATGAGGAGTGCCTTCGTTTTTTCTGTACGTATTCAATTTATTTTCAAGATTTTTTTATATTTTCAGGTAAACGTTATTACAACTTTCTCATTGAATACGAAAAAAGTTTTTCCATGTTCGTAATGTAGATTAACGAACATAATCGTTCAAATGAGTAATTTATATATATTTTATGCAATGTAATGTGTTTAATGCTCTTTTCCAAGTATTTTAAAAATATCGTATATCGAATGATCGTTCACGATATATATAAATAGATGATAGATATCCATTTACGATCGAAAAGTTCATGAAGTGTCGCGTTAGATTATTTCGTCTTTTTGATCCATCTTTGATTTTGTAAATCAGCTCAAGGTCGCGCTAGGTAAACCGCGTTCCTTTCACAAATCGAGTTTTGTCGTCTTCTTTTAAAACACGTTCGTTGTCTTTCTTGTCGAGGGTAAAGAAAACTCCGAAGAAGAGATCGATTCAAAATGAAGTGCATACAAGAGGATGATAGGAAATAAATTGATAGTCGGATTTTTTATATTAATATTTTGCACGTATTAAACGTTTTAAAATGTAATTTTGAAATAAGCGAGAATCGTGAGAGAAAAAAGGGAGAGATTACGTGAAAATAAAGCTTTTCAAAAAGTATATAAATAGGCAGATATATAGAGTTTTACGTTGCCACATACTTTCAAGTTATATACATACATATATTAATTGAAGTTGCTTACTATCGTTCGTACTCCAAACATGAAAGTACAGAACTTTCATGCACTTCTGGCAGATGTGCGGTGGTAAGCAGTACCAAATACTTGAAGGTAAATGAGGAGAGAGGGAGGGGGGAGGGACGGGAGCAAGAAGTCTACTTTGAAAAGAAAGGTCCGGGTCTGTCGATGGTGGCGGAAACAGTCTGAAAGGGTTAAATCGATCGTGAGCCGCGCGTGGGTCTTTCGCTTCATAAGCGCTAGGTTAATGTTCTTAAAGAAGTTTCACCGTTTTATTTCCTAATTGAAGTACATACCAAATTATAACGATTCCTTTATTATCTTTCCGTATTTCGCTTTTGATACGGAAAAGAAAAAAAGAAACTCCTACTCCTTTTATATTATCGGGATAAAAAAGCTTCGTGATTTAACCTTCGGAAATGTTCTTCGAGTATCGGTTAAGTATAATAGATTAATCGTATTATTCTACTAAGATTATCGTCTATCTATCTATCCTCTTACCTCTCTCTCCTCCCTTCCTCTCCCTTTTTTTCTTTCTTTTTAACGATAGCTGGACCGGTCGCATTCAAGTACTCGCTATCCTCCTCTTCGCTTTTGTATTCACTGACATTTCGACAGGCGAAGAAAATCTTACCTGCACGTACAGCGTGTCCTTCTTGGAAATGTAACGTTTCACAGAATGTGGACGAGCGCCTTATGTAATTCGTTCCAATTCTCTTGGTCGGACATATCTTTATCATCTAACTCGCATGCTTTCCGGTTATACCTGTAATCAGTGTCATTTTCAAAATTTTCAATAGAGCGAATACGAACGTGAGTATGTGCATGTGCGCGCGCGTACGCGTGCTCGTTGTGTGCATACGTTCCACACACACATACATGCGCATGCATCGTTCATTCATTCTTCGAATAGGACAATAGCTATTTTTTAATATTATCACTCTTTTCAATGGGCCACTGTATATATGACAAACGAATATCGCCGACACGTCTTTTCATGTGGGAGAGCAAGCTATACGAACTTTATTCCGAAGGAAACACTATACATACACACGACGTATATATATTCTTTCGTTCGAAGAATTTTATACGATCGATCAAGCCGTTAAATTTAATCTGCAATTTTTTTTCTGTTTTTCTTTTTTTCCTCCCATAATTTTTTACCAAAACGTTATTAACCTCTATTGAAGTTATCGAAACAATCATTAAAAAAATAATCTAATAAACCTATTAAAGAATTATTCGAATTGTCTATCGGGATATATACATACGTAGGTCAAAATATTAAAATAACCTATCTATTATTAACAATTCTAACCTAAATGAAGAGTTAAGAAATATATATTTAGTAAATAAAAATAATAATAAAAATAAGAAATAAATCGTACAGACGATCGAAGATCTTTCTACGACGTGGTAAAAGATAAATTCGAAAGCGTCGTACGTTTGAAACACCCGATATGTCGAGCAGCGAAAGAAGGGGCCTGACTTTCGAGCAGCATGGCTTGGCTGAGCGAAGCGTTCCGAAAACCTGTAATTACGGACCCGACGTACATCAAGCGATGCCGCCAGCCAGCAGCCGCCCGGGCAACCTACGTCTTCCCCGACCCTCTTTTTATCCATTTCTTTTTTCCTTCTCTCTCTTTCTCTCGTTCTCTCGTTCTCTCTCGCTCTGTCTCCCTCCTCTGCTTCTCTTTCTCTTCTTACCTGTTTCTCTCTCTTTCTTCAAGCTTCGAGTCTCTGGAGCGTCGAGAGAGAAAGAAAGAGAGAGAGAGAGAAAGAGAGGCAGACCTGCTTCCCTTCCACAACGCAGCTCGACGCGATTCAGCTCGGTGAACGTAAGGACTATCCTCGTAAACATTGCGGTGTGCTTTTTTTTTTTTCTTTACTTTCACACACAACACACACATATATATATATACATACACACTCGTACATACGTAGAGAAATAATTGTAATTCCTAAATAACGCACTCATTCAAAATATGTTTTCTCCTCTTTCTTCGCCTTTACCTTACCGGTCTCTTACCTCGGCATTGGAAATCGAATCGGAAGTTTGTCGTGATATTTCTTTCTTTTGAAACGTTTTCTCTTATTATTCTTAACAAAATTATATTTCAAGATGTTACGGACAAGTCATTTTCAATGTGTAGTAGAGATCGTTGAAAGTATCCAGTCATTCTTTTATCCCCTTCTCTTGGATTGGATAAAAAAGATGATTTCTTTGTGAAACACTCTTACGCGGCGATAATGCCATAGAGTTGCTAGTTAAAAGACGATACGAGCGGCCATTGTGTTTTTTCATTTTTGCAAGAGATTAAAGTGCGAAGTGGTTTATTTTCTTTTTTTTTCTTCTTTATTGTCGTATATTTTCTCCTTTTTTCATCGACTATCTACACTTTTGATATTCTGTTTCCGGTGGAATTCTATATACTGTTTTCAGTCGAATTACAAGAAATATTTTTATACATATACTTAGTTATATAGAAAACGAAAGAAGTTGTACCTTATAAAGGAACATTTAAATTTTTACCGCTTTATCGTTTGTCGCGTTATCAAGGTTGCCCCCGTTTGTCCTTCAGATCGGTCATGCGTTCATTTTAATATCGTTCTCTAGTATAGAGAAAACCGAGAAATGTTTCCAAACGAATGGCATCGATACTTTCATGGATTCAACTTCCTTATACGCTTCAAAAGATCTCAATATCAGAAAATCTTCCTCGTATGCTTCAAGTATTTCTTTTTCGAGATTAAAAAAATCGGCAGGAAAAGGAAGAAAAGTGTTGGGAGTAGAGGATGGGGAAAGAGTCCGACAAAAAGAAGACAAAAGTGATGCACGAGGATAAATTACAGATTGATATTTATATAAAACAAAATTAGATATATATTTAGTTAGAGATTTGTATACATATATAGGTTAGAAACTTATTAATGGTTCATCAATAAGTATCATTTAATGTTAACGAATACACGCGCGCGCGCGCGTTTACGTTTTATTGTATTTGTTATGTTATAATACGTTACATTGTGTAATGAATATATATATATATATAGTCGATAATCACTGGTAGTTAAAGATTTTAAAATGTAATGATTCTTATCTACGTGTGAAGGAGAACTTATCTAGTGCATCGACTTTTATCAACGAGTTTTCTACATCGAGCGTGTTCGCCGGCGTATAATTATATCTTACGGTGCCGCCGGTAAAATAATTACACCGACAGACATCATTAAGCAAAATTAAAAGTGAGGGTGGAGTCTGTGGAAGCGCTTAAGCTGTAAATTAAAATCATTATTTTCACGCTTTAAAGGCCATTTAAATTTGAAAACTTTGTATCTAACGATCTTCGGCTAAACCATCACATATATTCGCGACATCTATCGATCAAAATTTGTGTGGTTTGGTTAATTTGATATATCGAAAGAAAAAAGAACGCGTGGATAATGTTTCCAAATTCATTGTTTTATGTTGAATATTATTGATTTTCAAAACTAAATATTTTGACAAGTTACCGAGAAAGATAATAGTTTTATATCATAATTAGTTATCTATAAAATTAAAAGAATAATTAATTTTTTGAAAACTTGACAGTGCACCGTGTATTTTATTTTTGTTTTTAACCAATTACATTTAAGATTGTTGAATTAGAAAAGTTTCATTTTATATGTTTTTTTATTTTATTTATTATAGTAGTTTATAATACATACACGTTGATGAAAAGAAACTTAATCTGAAATGTTAAAAATTGAATAAATGACTATTATGATATAGACATTATGAAATATATATATTTCAATTTTATATATATATATAATTTATTATATTAGGAATTATGCTTCATATATTTGAAAAACCTATTTGTTATTAAATAAGAGCCAATTTAAAATTTATTAAATCATGATTATAATGAATGAAATACTTTGAGTATTTTTATGTTTTATATGATAAGAATTAGTTTTCAAGGAAAATAAGAATTAGTTATCGAGGAAAGGTACATTTACATTCTTGAAAGAAAAAATGTAATATATCTATTTCATTGTACGTATTTAAAAAAGTATTATTATTCTTATATAATATATCTATGAAAAAAGCAACATACATTTCTATATACCTGTTATATACATTTTGAGAATAATTCGTAGCATACTTCAGCCCGTTTCAATTATTGCCTTTGAGTATAGATTTCTAGTCTGCGCAGCTCACAATCTGTCAGGATTCTATATACTCCCTACCTATTCCAACCCCCTTCTATTGACGTAGCGTCAGTCCTGGCCAGGACGCTACCATAGCTCAGTTTACTGCGAGCAGTGCTATCGATGGTATCGTATATTTGGGAGGATAGAACAAGCATTTGTATTAGACGACAATAACTTATAATAGATCTTATACGGAACTCATAACGGATCCTATTAAGCTTGTGTATATTTCAAGCTTGCCTACAGAGGGTAGCCGTCAAAATGGTATGTAAGCTTTTCACCATCCCTTGACTCAGGTAAAAGTGCAGTGGAGTGAGATGATTCATTATGACAGCTTTTCATTTCATACTTCCTCTTTCATAGAACTTGAGTTTACATTTTTCCATTCATCATGGTTCACTGCTTTAAATGATAGAGAAACTAAAAAAAAATAAATAAATATAGCGGTCTGAAATTATATGTAGATATTCATCACATATTACTACACTGTTACTTTATAGTAGTTATATATTCAAAGTTTTCCTTAGATTGGTTAATGTTATTATGCTTTTATTACAGTTATGTACAATGATCAAAATCATAAGTTTATCAAGATTTTTAAGACATAATAAAAGCGCTTTATTTTTTTCATAATTTTATTTTATAAGGTATACTAAGTTTTCAAGATAAAATGTATTATATATTAGACCTAAAATTTAGTCTATGAGGAATCAAATTTCTATGGCTCTTCTTAACAAAAGGTTAGCCCTTAAGACCTTTTGTTCCTTTAGGTCTAGCTCGATACCCTTATAACTTTAGTAATAGTTTTCCAGTCTATTAGATCTTCATTCCATAAGTATAATAAACAGTTCCTTGATATATCATGATACTTCTGAGGTAGGTCCAGGTAATTCAATAGATTGCATTATAATTTTTGTCGATCAATACTACACAAAGATGGTGCGCAGTCCAATAGAGGGGTATACAGAGTGGTGGTTCTCGATGCGCAGACTGCTAGAAGGTAGACTATGGGCATATATATAGAGCTTTACTCCCATACTTCTTTAGGGCAGAAAATCTTGGTGGGATATAGAATTCGTATGACTCACCACAGAGCTCAATCGATCCACTAACCACGGCCCAGGCTTTGGTTCTTTGTTTGAAAGTATTGAGATCTTATCGTTATTGAGAATATAAGTTATGAATTCTAAGATCCAAATGTGAGCAGTCACATTTGGTTCTATTTATATTATACAGAGTTGAAATGATGTACTATCTTCATCTCTTTTGTTTAATTTTTGATTAACAGCAACTATTATAAAATTTTTATTAATATAATTGACATAATTACTATTTATATACAATATGTTCTTGTTCATATAAAAAAATAGCTTATATTTATAATATAATGCTTTCCAAATAAAAACAATTGAATCTTTTCTATGTCATTACAATAATGATTTTATTCATATTGTTCACCATAGCTGGATATATAAATCATATTTAATAATGCTCTATAATTCTCTTCTTATTTTTTATATTTATTTTTATATTTATCATTATTTACTTAGGTTGCATATTATATTCCATATTATATAACAAATTGATAGGATATATACTATTGCAGATTTCATGTTAATATTAGTCACCGATAATTGTCTTTTCACTTCATTTGTATTTTTATATTCATTATTTTTCATTTAGTTTGTATATCATATGTCATATCAATAGATTGGAGTAGTATATACAATTACAGATTTCACATTACTATTATTTTTACAGATTTGGAATAATCATGTCCACTAAGAGACGCCGTGGGCCACAATTAAGCTTAGATAATAAAATAGTACGTGATGGCTACAACAGATAGGATGAGTGGATCTCGGCAAAACGAATCACGTTGCTTCAATGAAAACTCTCCAAGGCCACCAGTGCCTGGTAAGAGTTTAATAAATATATATATATTTTTTAATTCTACTTGTGCCAAGAATGAACTTGGTAGTATGTTTACATTAGTACAAATTATAGATTTAAATGAATTTATTAATACAGGAGAGGAAACAGGAGGCCATGTAAGTAGGTTCCGTCCACAGAGTCCAGCTCTGACCCCTAGACGTTCTTCTTTAGCAACACCAACAGCATTGGGTTCTTGCGATGCTTCTGCACCGTTGGGTTTTGAGCCAGAAGGTTGCTGCGGAACCACCACTATGGAGTGTGACTCGTCTCCTCCTTGTTTACGGTGGGCCAGGAACCTGCATTCCTTGCTGCAGGATTCGGTTGGTCTGGAACTGTTTAGAAAGTACCTGGATCAAGAAGGCAAACCACATGCGAATCCGCTTAATTTTTGGTTTGCCTGTGAAGGCCTCAAAGAACAAAGCGATCCAGATAGAATTAACCAGTTGGTTAAGCTTATTTACAGAAAATTTTTTCTCAAGTCTCAGCTAGCCATACCAGAAGATGTAAGAAAAGAGGCTAATCGTCGTGTAAAAGAAGGCAGAGTAGACGAGAAAGTTTTTGATGCTGTACAATTAGAAGTGGAACGTCTCATCAACGAGACTACGTATCCAAACTTTCTTCGATCAGAGATGTATCTTCAATATGTACAGTCTTGCCAAAATCCAGACTCTGGTGGATGCCCAAGCTCTGGTTCTAGTCGAGAAATGTCTGTTTCCTGTGGACCAAGCTTGCTACCTACTGTACACGAGGACAGTGAATTTGTTACCTCTGTGCATAGCTCGCATTCAGCGAGCGAGACGCCTGGAGAATTGAGAAGCGAGCTAAGGCTAACCAAAGATGTGTTGATAGCTACTCAACAGACTAGAGCAATGGATGTCCGGCCTAAGCCAGAAGCGTGTGCTGGGTAAATAAGTTAATGTATCATACTACATGAGTATTGGCTTTTATTTTGTAGCTTTGATGGTTCTTTACTTACAGTACCATAAAATAAATAATTGTGTGAATGCTTGATTATTATTAATATATTTAAGCTTGTGTGGAATTTTTATTGAAGAATTAAGATTAATTTAATATTAAATATAACATATAACATAGAGTGTGTTTTAATCACGGATAATGTCTCAATTAAATTCACACAAAAATAAGTCTTGTATAAAACGCCATACCTCACATTGAATGTAAAGCACGTTCGCATTTTAATATCGTTTTACTTAAAATTTTCATTTATCATTTAATGTGTGAAAGTTATTTTTGGTTTCTGTTATTTAATTTCATTTATATTTTTTCTTTTCGTTTCGTTTGCTGTTTTTGCGTGGCGTTAAAGCATTTATTTGCAACATGGAGCTAGTCCGTATCATATGCTCGTACCCAGACTGCACACACAATACTCTTCCTACAACCCAGTGTCCAGACAAGATTCAGAACTCCAAAGCTTAAGCAGTGATGCACGAACTGAATCAGACAATATATCTATCACCGATTCATCTGTGTAAGTTTGTTACTTTATCTTGCATGCAAAAAAAGAAAAAAAAGAAAAAAAAGAAAAAAAAGAAAAAAGAAAAAGAAACGTATTAATTTTTCACATCTGTGTACGAAGCGCACGATAACGTTATAATAGTTATAAAATACCATGCGTTTATTATGTTCTCAGCGATGGAATGTCAATGGGCAGGCAACGTAGTAAAAAACAATATTCGAGACAATCTAGAGGAATGAAGGAATTAGCCAATTTAAATCGCGATCCAATGGCACATCATGTCATCATACCTCGAACACAACGGGTACCACGAGATCTCACGCAACCTTTGAAGCCAGAAGAGTTTGCGCAGGTTCTTATAGAAAGATTAGAAAGCGTCAAACGAGAGAGAGAAACACAAGAAAAACTTGATCGTCATTTACAAGAAAGCGAATTACTTAGTATAGATACTTCCACGGAAGCCTTACCTAGTAATAGTGCTCCTAAGGCACTTGCTGATGCTCTAAGAGAGAAATTATCGACGGACGAAGATAGCGATCAGGCGATTTTAGATCAGCACGTGTCGAGAGTTTGGTCGGATTTAACACCTTCCAGATCTCCTGGTCTTTTATCACCTAGAACACATTCACCTGAAAGAAGGCGTCCCATGCATAGTTACCCACGATCGTACAAACAAAGGAAAGAAAAGGACGTGTTTTCTACTTTCTCAGCAGACAGTGGGAATATTCACGATTTTCCAGAAGGTAGTGAGCTTGTTCATGAATTTGGTTACTTTCCTAAATCAAAATCCGTTCCATCCGATTATGCAGATTCCCTCCATAAACAGGATCTTTATCTTCAAGGTGTGTAACCGTTTTATTAACACGTCTGTCAAAAATTAACGATTCCTTTGTAATTGTAACATTTTTATATGTATCTAATCTCTCTACGTTTGTTTCTCTTACTTCATTCCGCTACATCAGAAATTATCTCGACATGTTGCAGCTCATGATCAAAGATTTAGAAGATTAGATATGACAAGAAGATCCTCTACAAAGAAATCAATGACAGAGTTAACGGACAGCGGTGTGAGCGTTGTAAGCGATGTTCCACCGTTGAATGTGTGCAAAGACACTCGTCTATTATCTTGGTTGAAGGAAACAGATAAGAAAGCGGATATTAAGCATAGCCGGCATGGCAAAAAATACGGATCTAGAAGTGGTTCCTTGGAACGAACAAGTAGGGAAAGTTGGGGTGTACCTGCGCAACCATTTGTTGCCGATCCTGGAATGCCTCCCCTACCGCAACCACATACGGTACAGTATTCCAAAGTGTTATCGTGTTATTTCAAAATAACAAAACTAATGAGCTAGTTGATCTTAAAGAAGCTTGTACTTTTGTCTTGTTTATAAAACATGATTTATTTTATACTTGTATATAAAATATATATATATACACACATATAAACAGGCAACTCAGTTAGAAGAGGCACGAAGAAGGTTGTTAGCAGAGGAAGAAAGGGTACGCGGTTGTTGCAAACAACGACATGCAAGTACATCGAAACAAGCACATGATCCTACTGTACAGAGCCAGTGTTGCAATCAATCGAATCAATCTACGTTAAAAAAGACTAGACAAGATGCTGGAGATTTCACCACCGTTGTGTTCAGTTTCTGTGACGAGCAATTCCCTTATCGAACCAAAATTCCTGGTCGTAACGTCACGTTAAAACAGTTTAAGGAATACCTTCCAAAAAAGGGCAGTTATCGGTACGTACATTATAACCAATTAAAATTCGTATTGGATTTGTAGAGAAGAAAGGAGGAGAAAAGAAAAGACAATAAATATTATTATGTAAAATTGAAATACATATCTCATACGAATAATAATGATATAAAAATATTATATAATCGAGAAAAGGGACATATAAATTGAATTATTATTTATTTTTGCGTTATATTTTTTCAGATATTTCTTTAAAACCGAGTGCGAAGACTTAGACGTAAAAGTTATACAGGAAGAAATAACAGATGATTCTGAGATTCTGCCATTGTGGGAAGGCAAAGTGATGGCACAAGTTAAGACGCTTGAGTGATAGACTGATAAAGCATATGTTGAGCAAAGATTGTCTTAACCCATCGGCTTACCTAATCGTCAGATTGACGGGGTCACCTTCGTGTGCCTTGAATTAACCTAGTCGTAGATTTGAGGAATTTATTTGCGACGACAAGACCATGTCCAATGGTCTATATAAGCTACTATCACTATTTTTGCATTTAAGACTTCTTTATCTGCTGCTTCTTTAATTTAGAAATATTGTATATTATATAAAAATCAGTTTATGTACTGTAGAAAAAAAAAAAGAATAGAAACCGGCTTCCTATCTTGTCGCTTGATAGCCATTGTCTTGTGGCTAAACAACGTCGATATTTTTTTTCTTATTGTTTTCATTTTTGATTCCTTTTTAAGCTTACGCCATATGCGTGTAGTTTGGATAGAGTGAGAGAGTGAGAGGGAAAGGGAGAGAGGAGAGAGTGAGAGGGAAAAAGAGAGAGAGAGAGAGAGTGAGAAGAGTGGTAGTGAGAGTGAGAGAGAGAGGGAGAGAGAGAGAGAGAGAGATGTACCGTTCCCGAAATATATCTTTTCCTACTTCCAACGGCCTATAAAATTGTGTTCGCATAATTGTCATTGATATAAAGTATAGGTTTTCGATGAAAGAATTAGAAAAATAATTCATTATACGTTTTATTATTATTATTCTCGCATCGTCGTTCGAATCTCTTTTCTCACTTTAATAGTAATTGTATCTATCTAGAAGGAGGATATAATTTTACACGAATGAGCGTCTTCCACGTAATATTACTAATGACTCTCTTTTATGATAATGTTTTTTATTGCAAATTTAAAGAAATAAGAGAAACTTCCTAATTGCACGGCCTGTTACATACTTAATAATTTTACGCAAAAAAAAAAAAAAACAGCAAAATTATTTTTATTCTGCCTATTATCGACGTATATTATATATGATGTATTTATTGTATTAACGAAGGAGAGATTTTTCTTTTCTTTTTTCTTTTTCTTTTTTTTTTTAGTTTCAACGAGTTAAAATATTATGGCAATTACGTAATTTGACGTAAACTTATGTTGTATTTTTATTCAAGCACTTTTTTAATTCGAATCCCTTAGGGCCTTGCTGGTCTTCCTATATATATATATATATGTATATACATACGTACATACATTCATACATAATACGTACATACATACATACGTTCATATATATGTATGTATGAATTTAAGTTGTATCAAAGTATTTCTTTTTTTTTTATTTTCTTATTTCTATGTGGAAAAAACAGATTTGTTTTTATAATCATTTTCACGATTTCGTGAGGTACGTTATAAGTACTAAGTAAAATAAATGAATAATTATTATCTTTTAAAATGTATCAAATTTTTGAAAGTGATGGTAGCTAACATAAAGTTCTTGTTAAGTGAATATATGTATACCGTGCTAATTTCAATGACTCGGCACCAGACAACAACGAGGATGATTTCGTTGCGTTAACGATTGGATAAGCCGATGGATTAATCGTAGTACAATAACTATGGTAGTCATAAGTTAAGTGCCTTAATATATGTCATTAATCATGCTGTAATTTCAGAGGTTGGAATATAAAATTGTCTTAAGGGGAAACAGTAGTGCCTAATGTTTTCGAGTTGGATAGCTCATAAATGATACGAAATCATAATTTTTTATTCCTAACTTTCTTAACTTAAATTTCTTTTTTATCATGTGATCATAAAAAGAAAAAAAAAGAGAGAAAATTTGAAAGCTGGCTTAGAAAAAGTTATATTTATATGTGGTATTTTTTCAATTTTTTTTTTTTATTGAATTGTTGATTTCTATTGCTGATCAAAAGTCAATCATCACCGTTTTATTACTCATCAAACGTATATTATTTAATTCGTTATAATATACAGTGAAGGACTTAAATATACGTATATGTAGAAATACATACATTTTTACTATACGAATATTTAAGTCCCCACTGTCACACACAGATATACACACACACGCGCACACATTAGGCTTGAATTTTCTCTTGATATATTCTATCATCCATACGAATCACATAGAAAATTTGAAATATTGTCTAATTGCGCTAAGTTAGGAGTGAAAAATTATGAAAAGAATCACGTGTTATGAAAAGATCATCGCATTTTGTCAAGTTAGTACGAAGGTTCTACCGCTAGTTAGCGCTTCCGTCGAGATCTTAAGCTCGAAATAAAGATTGAGAGGGCATTTTGAAAAACTCCGAGCATCACTTGTGATGCATCTCTTGAACGAATCATTTATAATAAAATCTATCGTGATTGTGAAAGACATTATATTCGTATTTATATACGAATTATAAGCGTTATTTGTATAAGTGAAATCATGGTAGGAACATTCATTGATTACAAAATACTTTTGTATTCTGCATTTTACTGTCCATTAATTAAAAGAGAAAAATGAAAAATGGCTTTTATAATTTGTAATTAATCTCTCGCCGATTTAAAGAAAAACAAAAAAAAAAGAAAGAAAGAAAAAAGACAAGAAGAAAGTTGATTTTTGTAATTTATAACAAAGATTTCCTTGACCGCTATAAGCCAGAAAATGCTTCTTTCATTGGTAAATGGACGTGCGATCATTCCTTGATACTTATAATTATTAATGTTTACCGCAATTAAAATTCGCATGATAATTATACATATATATCATTCTGTGACACAATTAAATGATCAACCGGCCAAATGTCCGGCCGACCAATGTAATAATGTTTATAAATTGTCACCGCAGATACTTAAAAAAAAAAAAAAAAGAAAAAAAAAGAAAAAAAAAAGAAAAAAATATCTTGCAAAAATGATGTCTATCGTATAAATAATAACCGATTTTACAACCGAAAGATCTGTATTTTGAAAGATAACATCGAATGTTATAATGTGTCGATCGTGCAAGTGGGGCAATTATCAATTTTATAAAATGTTCTTTGAACATACATGCGCGCGCTTTAGGGATATCAAAAGTTAAATCAATTTTTAATCAGCTGAAAAATATGATAATATAAAACAATATAAAAATACTCTTGATAACGTATTAATAAAATAATTGATTGCTTTCCGGTATCCTTAACTGCTCTTGTAATTAAGGATTTTACAATTCGTAAATCGAATATGTCCAGTTTTTACCTGAACTTAGTAATCCAATTTGGAAGGTAATACATGTTGCAAATCTAATTTTTCAAATCAATCTTACATATCATGACAGTGTCTGTACATAATTGGGAGTATTTAATACTACAATAGTTACGTTTTCGACCTCAATACCATGCAAAAGGATAGGAAATAAATTATAATTTATGCAAATAATAGATAACTGAATTTGTTTATTATAACATACCGTCATATCATTCCAACTAATTTAACTAAAATCTAATATTTATAATTGAAAGATAAACAATCATAATGACACGATAAATAAATGAACTAAAAAAAGAAATAATAATTTTTTTTTCAAATATTTCGAAATTAATCGTATATAATGGTATTATTTTTTTATCCACTTGGATCGCATGTTACTTTTTATAAAGTATCTATAATATAGGTAAGTCTATCTAGTTATATTCTTTAAAGTAATAATTCATGCCATTTAGAATTTTAATATTCTTTTAATAAAATTCAATGTTAGATATAAAGACTATATATATATATATATGTATATAGAGGGAGAGAGCAACATACATACATACACACACACACACACACACACATATACACATTTCGTTTAAGAATATATATACATAATTATTCTAATTACATTACTATTATATTTTGTCTTGTATATGAATTCAATTTAAAATATTTTGTTTTTAACGATTGGCTACAGTGATGCCTTTCTAGAGACTATTTACTCATAGCATGTTCACCGTTCCTTTCCAGTTCTTAACGCTGTACCGTAAGCACGTGGTTAAGAGTGTAATTATTGAATTTAAGGTGAATTATTAAACAAGACACGTAAGTATATGTATTATTTTATATGTAAAAACTTTAAATTACTGAAACGATTCGTAAAAATGAGTTTAAACAGATATATTTAGTATACACATGCATGCTTGAACAGTAGTCTATAACATCCCATGCAGTTGTTTCTATAAATTCATGTTATAATTGCATTTAAGTTTTCTTCATATATCTGTTGATATTGTCATATTGTAACAGAACTAACGAAATAACGTTTCAAGTTTCATGTTTATAATACTGAATAAGTTTTTTAATGTTGAGCAATTTTGAGCAATATGTATACTCATACTATTATTAAAACAAAATTGGTATTAAAACAAAGTTTACATGATCTATGTGTACAAGTGACGACATATTTCTCTATTGTGACGTTTTTTAATTTGTCGATAACGTTAAATATTATTTTATTACAGAATGCCGTTGGCTCGTGATCTTTTACATCCAAGTCCTATTGAGGAAAAAAGAAAGCATAAATTAAAGAGACTTGTGCAAAAACCTAACAGCTATTTTATGGATGTAAAATGTCCAGGATGTTATGCCATCAAAACTATCTTTTCACATGCACAGAAACCTGTAGAGTGTGATGGTTGCCGTACGATTTTATGTACACCAACTGGTGGTAAAGCACGATTAACAGAGGGTTGCTCCTTTAGAAGGAAGGTTCAATGTTAATTTTATGTGACACAAACATCATTCTTTACATTCGATAAATAAATACAATTACACTGTAATGAGTATATATTTCTACCACAATGTTTGTACGTGTGTGCATATGTGTATTTATCTATGCTCCCTTTCTTTCATAATATTTTGCTCACGTCATCAATATTAAAATACTTTTGTAACGTTGTGCGAATAATTACTTAAAGAATACACAGAATGTTATATGATCATTAATTTTTTTTTATTTCTAATTATGTCAGAGATAATCTTAATAAATGTAGCAGCTTATAACAATTAAATATTAATTTACATCATGATTGATTATTGTATGCATTACATGTTCCATGTCATTTTTATAAATTGCTTAACAAATATTCATTAACATTTTTACTATATTTTTCTGCAGTGTTAATGTTAACACATTTATTTAAACCCTTAAGAATGCAATATTGCATTGTATGCTTGAAATACTCCAGGTGCGACTTCGACGGACCGAGACTTGAGCGATAACTACAAATAGTGTAAAATATAAGATTTAATAAATTGAAATTAAAACGTAAGTGGTATGCATGTAATGTAACGATTAAGTTGCATCATACCGTAACATCAGGATTGCCTGGCTGAATTTTTAATTCGTTTAGTACCCATACATTATTTGTTAATTTCAAAGATTGATAAAGCATATCTTGTCCTTCTACATTTCTTTTGGCAATTGTGAAAACGTTGTTTTGTTGCATCTTTTGTACTACTTGATCAGCAGTCAACATTATACCGCTTAATGTATACTGGACCTAACGATAGAACCAATCTTATTAATTGAAAAGCATAAATTGAAGAATAAAAGATTATGAAAGCAAGTTAATAGAAATAACCTCATTTTGCGCAGGAATATCTTTCCAAGTTGAAAGAAATACTCTTTTATCTAGTTGCCCATCTTCAGTAAAATATACATTCATAGGGACTAAGCATGCAAAATAAAATACATCGATATTATTCTTTATAGCAACTTGTAAATTATTTAAAGGTTCCATGCGTTGCACTGCTCCTGCTGTGGATAAAATTACATTGGTTTCAATGCTAGCTCCTGGACCTAAAGGGCTTGGTACTTGCAACGGTGCTGCTGGTGTTAAACCAAAACTATTTTTGTTAAGCTGAATTGCAAATCCTCCCATAGGTTGCATTGCTTTATTTGTAAATGTCATATCCATGCTGATTTGACCATTCCTATTTTAAAATCAGATTGAAGTAAAATACTAATACAATAATTCATTTCACTACATATACCATAATACTTACTTCCTTGAAAATGTACCCCAGATATCAAAACCTTTACCCTTTTCTGCAGGTAGCCAATTAACTTTAGGTGGTATATAAGATGTAGGTCCTTGATTAAAACCGAAAATATCTCCCAATAATCCTGTTGTACTCTGAGAAACGACTGGTGCCGCAGTACTTGTAGCACCTTCATTACTACCTAAAATTCCATCTAAACCACCTCCTAAGAGATCTAAACCTAATCCCGATTGTGCAGCTGGTGCTGGAGGTACTATAGTTGGTCCACCTTGAAAAAGAAGCATTCATATAGCTTATATTTTCGTACGCGCAATATTATTACACAACCTCTTTAAAAATAATATATTCACCAATGTCCATACTGAGAAGATCACCTATCAATGAATCCTGTGCAAGTATAACTTGAGCGTGAGGCTGAGAAGTAGTAGTAGTAGTACGTTGCCCTGAATCCTCATTTGAATTACTTCTAGCAGGTAAAGATTTTCTAGCTCCAGCTGCTCTACCTTCTACAAATGCAGTTGGTGGTTTGTGATACACAGACGCTAAACTAGAAATGTGGCAGATCAGTTCATCTAGCAATGTTGGTTCCAATAAATCTGTCTCTTCTGAAATAAGAGGTTTCTCAGCTAGTACAACTTCTTTAGCTGCTGCTGGATCAGTGCTGAGCAACCGCCAATATATAAATCCACGATCTCTCAAATCTGGATTATCTGAATCTTGTGTTGCTAAACTTAGTACTTGCTGTACCAATTCTTGAGTATCTGTAGGTCTTTTCAAAAATAGTTTTACAATAGCTGTTAATAGTTGTAATTGCACTTGTGTATTTTCATCATGAAAACCTTCCAGAAAACTTTCCAACAATTCATCTGCATTATCAATACGTTCCGCATACTCTCCAATTATCCAAATCATAGAAGCACGTGCTTCTGGTTCATCAAGAGTATCTAAATTTTCACAGAGTGTTGAAATTATGCTTTCATATTTATTTGGATATTTACGGAAAATATCCTTAATAACGACAATGGCTTCTTGAACTACATAATTAACCTAATAAAAATCAAGAAACATATACTATATTCCATGTTAACTATAAAAAGTTATGATTCTATTTAGCGTGTATACCTTTGTTTGAATTAAGTCTAGTAATGTAGAAACACATCGTTCTGCAGAAGGTTCAACTTTTATAGCACAACGTCCAATGGCTCTAACAGCTTTCCTAACAAAATCTACATCAACTTCTGTAGCATATTCTTTTAGTTCAGATAAAACCTGGGCAATATTGGCTTGTGATGCTAAACGTATCATAATATCCAATTTTTCAAGTTTAACATAAATTGGATCATTATATTTAACAAAGAAAACTTTCATTTCATGCTTCAATATATCTGGCCTTTTTTGTACAATAAGATTTATATTTCTCAGTGCAACATATTGAACCTCAGGTTCAGAACTGAGCAATGTAACGAGAGGCGGAGCCAGCTTTTTTGTAAGGGTACCAACGAAATCAGATTCTGATTGAAGCATTTCCATCAGTTTCATAAGAACCTGAGTTTAAGTGTAATATTAATCGTTATAATTTGATATAAATAAAATTTAATGATTCTCTGTTTGTTAGAAAATGCAACAAGAATTCTACCTTAACAGCAGAGAGAACAACTGCAGCATTTGCATGTGCTAAACGTGGAGTAATACGTTCACAGATACTTTGAGCTTCACGATCATCCTTTGGTGAATAATTAGCCAGTGAATCTAATATAAAAACTTGACCCCATTCTGTACATTCATTAAGAGCTGTGAGAAGTTTGTTGATAGTTTGAGCATTCATTTCAACTAAAGGTTGTCCGCTAGGACTAGCTTCATTAATTTCTGACAATGCAGCTACTGCATTAGCAACAACCTAAGAATAAATGAAAGGAACATACAGAAATATATATAAATTCATTAAACACGTTTCTGTTAATCACACTTCTTTTGCTGAATCAGAATGAACCTACATACCATAGGATTGCTATCAGATAGAAGATCTTTTAATTGATCCAAAAATCCTTGATCCTCAACTAAAGCAGCATTAATGTCGTAAAGCTTAGCAACGCATACAGCGGCCGTTTTACGAACATATGGATCCTCGTCCTTCAGACATTTCCTCAATGGCTCACAGAGGTATTCAGTAATCTTGTCAACACGTATGCACCCCATTGTACGAACTGCTAATGCTCGAATCAGTGGATTTGGATCCTCACAGTCCTGCGCAAAAATCGGGCAAGCCAGGGATTCAAGTCTAGTCACAGCAGTGGCTATCTATCTCAGCCCATGAATTTTAACAAAGTAGAAATTGGTATGGTACCTTTGTCATCGGAGATGTCGCTAGCTCCTTTTGCGTGTCAGAACGAAAAAGGTCAAATTGGTCACCGTCACCATTTTTATTAATAGTTAAATATTATACTTATGAACCATGTAATATAATGTTATATAGAACTGATCATTTTTTAAAGAGCACGAGATATTTTAAGGCTTTACTGTACAAATGTTCGTTATTTTGAGTTGAAATATCAAAGTTAAAATAAGATAAATCGACATTAATTTTGTATTCATGCGCGCGAAAGAATACTTAAATATTATTAAGAATCTGTTGAACATTAAAGGATGTACATAAATATTCCATATTAACTGTGATATAAAATATTATTTTCAACATCAATTACATTTATTAATGACATATACATCCTGAAAGGAGTGAAATAATTTTCGTGCAATTAGCAGATCTATTCATTGTATCAGGCATCAATTTATAATGCAATAATACATATAAAATGACATTTAAAGAATTGGATGAATCATGCTGTTTACATTGTAGGCATTATATAAGAGAATCCATCTTTCTACCATTGATATTGTATTAAATGGCAGTTAAACTAAAGGCCAATTATATTCTTATTGCAAATATACAGCTGTGACACAATTACACAATATGCTACAAGCTGTTTAATTGCAAAATATATTGTGTGAATATGAGAAAATTCCATGCTTAATTTTGGAAAAGTAATTGTACTGGTGCATTAGTATTAAAAAACTAACATTAATCCAGATCCTTTAAAACCCTTTGATGAATAAATTTTGTTAAATATCATAATTATTATATAGAAACATTCCTGCTATATTCATATGCTTGATCGAAAATAGATTCTGGAATTTGGTGATACGCAATAACAATTAGTAGGTTTTAATTGTACGTAATTGTAACGTCTACTCCTTTTAAGAATATTCATAATACTTGTATCAGCCAAACTCCAGGCTCGTGCCCTTTGAAAAATAAGCAATTCAGAAAGTACGAAAGGAGAAGTACATTCCGTCCCATAACGCAGACAGCTCTGTACAAACTGGTGTAATTTGCAAAGCACAGTCTGTACATAGTATGAGGCAGGCTGCAAAAGGAATTATAGTTGTTTTTGATACAATTTGTTCTCATTAAGAGAATCTCTCTTTAAAAAATATTTTCAGCTTGCCTCTTTGCAGACAGAGACTCTCAACATCATCCAAGTGTCAATAAGTTATTTAAAGGATGAAGGTGCATTAATAAAATTTAGTAAATTAATGAGTTTCTAACGCTACATTACCTTAACGAATGTGTTGACAGCCATGATGGCCATATCTGGTTGACTTTTAGCATAATTCATGAGATACAAATAAACCAATTTCTTTAATTCCAAATTATCCGTCTGCATACAGTTAACAACATCGGGAAATAGCGCGGATACATCTTTGCCTACTGTCATGGATGCAATCACCTAACAAATTAGATTACTCTTGTATATAAGTTTATTATGGTAATTTAATTTAATGTTTTAACAATATTTTTATTAAATAATTAAGCTTTTTCCATGAATGAAAGTTTTGAAAAGATATCATGCTAGATAACGATATAATTAAGAATAAAAAATTTCAAGTTACAAACCTTTTTAACAGCTTCCTTTTTCTTTTCTTTCTTATCATTGTTCAATTCTGACTTAAGTTCAAATATTTCACCTTTTTTTGTGGTAGTAAAATATTTTGAGTCTGTCATCTTGATTTTCAGAAAGGTATTTATTAAGATCTACCTTCGAAAACGAAAAATCGATATTAAATACTATTAGAGGATTCTTATGTTATATAGTGGAAAATTAAATAAGGACTCAATATAGCAAACCATACTTGGATCAATGTTTAAGGCCTATGGTGTCTTCTTACTAACTTTGAATAAAATTCAAAATTCTTTTAAACTTATGTATGTATATAACACTGATAGCGAAAGTTTGCAGCAAAGCTAACGAAATTTATTTTACGTGCATAAAAATAGAGGGAAAAAAATGTAATAAATTTCTTAAAAATCAATATATCTATGACAATAATCAAATTTTTTATACAAAAAGAAATGATGTCAAATTATATACATAATATTTTATTTTTAAAATAATCTACAAAAATTGATACCTTTTACTAATATTCAAATTATTTGAGAATCGAAGCAAAAAGCTTGTCAATTGTCAATTGAAGGCGATACGCCTTCTTTACCCCACTTCCACATAGACTGACGTTTAGTTACTTATCGACAAAATATCGATACTTATCGATAAAATATCGATACTTATTGATACGCACTTCTTTCGATTCTCGAAAATCGATAATAATATAGTTCCAAAACTAAGTTTTATTATTTTAATCATCCAATATGGTCTTGTTTTATTAATAATAATTTAAATTAGCACTAATATATATGAATTTGAAGTATGATATATTTTCAAAGATTTTTAAGCTATCTTTCAAAGTATCTTTTGCAATAAAAAATCTCAATTTGCATCAAAAAATTGAATATTTCTGTTTATTTTAAAACATTTTGTCATAAAACATATGTATCTCGTGGCTATATTCATGTATCTCTTCTATTCGTTGATACTTTCTTTTTTCTTCGTGCAATAAAGGAAACAGTATGTACCATAACAAAATGCTATCCTACCAATCATATTGCTTGTCTCACATTGCATGAATTCCTTCATTATTTTTCGTTATAGCGAATATTGTTAGTGAAACGTTGAGAGTTTTTACATAAGATTGTGCAAACGTATCATGTCCACGTAATAAAAAAAGAAGAAGCATTGGTAATAACTGTAAATAACCATAAATACATAGTTACGTTGGAAATATAGAAGTATGCGCCTATTATAAATCATAAATAATTAGTGTTAATAATTGTTAAAAGAAGAACACTGAATAAAAATGTTATCTATTGAAAGAATCCCTGATCAAATTGGGTATTTAGTATTAACAGAGGATGGAGCAGTAATATCGGTAGTATTTTCATAATTACATTTGACATTGAAACGTCAGTATACGTATGTATTATTATAAAATAATGTACTTATTTAAAGAACATATTTCTTTGTCAAATTTCAGTCTGGTGGCGATCTAGAGAATGATGAAAGAATTGCTAGTGTTATTGTGGGTTTAGTGATGTTGACAAATAAAATAGACCCGAAAGCGTTTCCCATGGGTGAAGGTTTTGAAAAAATATCAATTACATATCCAGATCACTGTTATATTATTTGTCTCTCGAACAAAAAGATCTACGTAGTAAAGAAAAAATTATCATTGCCAGAAAAAAGTATTGAACCACAACAGTTTATTGATATTTAAATGTGTATGTGCGCGTGTATGTGTATGGTGAGTGTTAATCATTCGCAGTCAGTCATTTTTTCAATTTTCTTAAACTGAAAACCAGTTAAAATAAAGAAATTTTAAAATTGGTCATAGCAGATTTCTATTATTAAAACAAGAATAAAAATTATAAAAATTATTTTTAAGTATCTGGCTTGTAAGAAATTCTTTGAAGGTTCCTTGAAATTAAAAAAATTTTTCTGTTATAAATCTATATAAAAAATATATTAAATTTATAGATATGAAAAAATAAAAAAATATATTTTAAAATTCCTAATCTAGGATTATATGAATGTATTGAATACAGTTTTGCTTATATGCTTTTATAATATAGAATAAACTACTTGTTATTATTCATTATTTTTATTTAATTCATTACATGTATTTTAACAAAAATCAGAAAAATATGGAAAAATAAAATTTACTACTTGTATGATAAATCTGGAAATAATGACCTTTATGTAAAGGAATTATGCAGGATTTGCATATAAAGGACATGTTAATACATTTTTCATGACTATTGCGGATTCTACATTTTTGTAAGTACTTTTTTATTCTTAAACTTTTGATTTTTTCTAAATAACGTTTTTATGTCATCTAAAAGTTTGAGGAACTCGGTTCGTTTAATTAGATTTTTTTAAAAATAATAATATGAAAGATATTGATCGACAAAATCAACACCTCTTATTATATGTCGATTATATCTTGCTATGAACTTGGGCTTACAAATTATTTTTTTTGTTATTCTATTCATTTTATCGGTCTTTACAATATCTGCTTATTACTGTAGATTTCTCAACAATCTAAAATGTGTGTCGTTGATACTATTCAAACTTCCTTTATATTCTTCCATTTAAAAGTTAGCATCTTACCTTTTTGTTGAAAATCAAATTCACCTATTTTTAATTTTACAGTGTTTACTTCCATTAGAAAACTTTTATCTTTTCTTATTATACCATAAATCCAAATCTTTTTTGTCAATAAATTTTTATTTATTATAATGCTATGGCAATAATTGTCTATATAGACATAGTAAGTTATATATAAGTTAACATTTTAATTTAAAATAGTTGAAATATTTTCTAAATCATCGTCTAAACTTTAAATATAGTTTAAGATTATAAATATATCTAGTATTTGCCTTACACAACATTTTTGATAGAATTCCATATTTTTTTAATTTTATTCAAATTATAAATCTAAAAAAAGTAAAGTTGTCTGTGATATGGAATTATGAATTCATTTAAGGAAAGTTCTTATTCAAAACATGATTTATTACGAGTTTAATTTTACATAGTTTATTTGAATTTTGTGTAATTTTTATATTATTGCACAAAATCTATTTTATGTCATTATTTTTTAAAAGAAGCTGATTTATTGACAAACAATTTTCCTATACTTGTCTTATTAAAATATATATTAGAAATTTTATTCTCTGTAACATTACTTTTTGTAGGTCTATTTTTTTATTTATTTTGATTATTATTATATCTAGGATACATACGAACATAATACTTATTAGTTTTACTTGCCATTATCTTTATCAAATCAATTTCACTTATATTATGAGGATCATTTGGAAATACCTTGATACTAAAAAAAAATTAAATTTCTTTTTGAATCATATTTTTTCTACCTAATGTTATGAGTATTGTTTTGTTTTTGCATTTGTCTCATTCTTATTAGAAACTCCATTAGATTCATCTTCGACATTAGAAAATTTATCAGAATCTATTTCTTTTATTACATTACTATTTTATATTTTCATAATAACGATATATTATTATTAACATTAAAGTATAAACAACATTAGAATATCAAAGTACAATGTATTACATCATTTGCATTAAATTATTGATCAATTTTTAAATGATTATAAAGGACGTTAATTCTTTTCAATATTACAAAACTGAACTTAGTATCATGATATTAAAATCAATATTAAAAAATTTTTGAGTTTAATATTATTTGAATTTTTCATTATATATAACTCAGCTGTAATTAGAAATAAATTTTGAAATAACATACACTGCCGATGAAAAGTATGTAAACACTTACTAATTTCAGGAAATTTGTGAAATATAATATATATTGTTATTGTTTATCAAAATTTTTTTATAAATCCTATTATAAACATATATCTAATATGTTATAATAATATTAAATTGCAAAATTTAATTATTCCTTTTGTTTAAATGAATAAAAATTTTTCTAATAGTTCATTATATTCTACATTATATTCTGTTTCATGCGGACGGTTTACAAGGCTTCGTTATTCTATTTTCTTCGATCTTCGTGTTTATTTTCCTCGAACTGTGTTTCGTGATATGGTTCGCTATCATTTTAAGCATAGTTAATAAGACATAGTAATAATCCAGCATGTAGGAATCTTAGATAAAATCTTAGCGTTCGCTTTGTATTTCTATCGATTGTATTACAGTTCGATTTGAATACTTGGAAAAGAACGATGGATACGAAAAAAGCGAATTAAAGCTATTCATAACCTTCCGCTTGTAACGTGCGCGACTTCAGCGACATGTACGTACAAAATATGAACTACGAATACGAGCAAGGAACACTATCCCTACCATACGTCCATCGTATCGACGTATAAGCTTGTTATTCCCTTCTACACGTTCATAACAATTGATTTTGTGTAGATAGAGTAAATAATTTAGTAGTTGTGAATTCAACTTTTCAGCTCTCATATATATATATATATATATATATATATATATCTTGTTTGAACGTAACTCATATTTCTTTGATAGTCGTACGCTACAATGATCCTAGATATTACATCGGTACGTATTTGTTTCACGATAAATGCTTTGAAAATAATAAATATAATTGTCACATATATAAAAAGTAATGTATAAATTTGCGACAAAAATAAGATTCTGTCGAATATTTTCTTAAAAATAATTAATGAATGCTTATATATTATATTATTTTAATACAAATTAAAACGAGTTCTTTTCTACTCTATTTATAAGGTAAAACTCCCAATGCTTTTTCTTTTACATGTTCTCCTTTATACTGTTTCAAGTACTACTACTGATATCAATAACAATAATATAATATAATATAATGTAATGTAATATGATATAATATAATATAATATAATAATAATAATAACGTACTTAAACATAATTGATATATATTAAACAGTATAAAAACAAATGTATTACAATCCTAAGATAGTAAGATAAAGAGAAACAATAACGTACGAAAACAAAAGGACGTTCGTATTTGTCATCATAGTGATATGTATAAGGACGTATTTATCGATGGGCGGTCATGTATTGAAATTATCAAGGATACGATTTGTTGAGAATCGTGCGATAAATTATGATATAAAATGAGATATTTTTCTTTTTTTTTTGTTAAAATAAATTATCATAATCATATGTTTCATGATGTACATAATATAAGTATATTTTTGTATCTCTTCTTATTATTTTTCTTATTATTATAATTATTATATTACATATTATAGTAATAGTAATAGTAATAGTAATAATAATAATAATAAAAACATAAAGTGAACTACAAATATAAAGAGATGAAAGCAATCTTGTAATATAAACTTGTTTTAATCTATAATAAAAAATAATATAATATATATGTTCACTAATTATTAATTTTGAAAAAATAATTAATAAATGTATATACTTTATAATCATTTGTCATCAAACAAAATTATACTGTTGTTATGTTCTATCTGGCATAGGTCGTTGCAAAATTCACATCAATCATCAGTGAAGGAAATAAATATAAAAGATTGGATAGTAATATCTAATTATATTATTGAGTAAGGAAAAAAAGAATAAATTAATTTATTATTTTCGTTTACCTCAATACAATAAAATTAAAATTAAAGAAAAAGGAGAGAAAGAGAGAGAGAGAGAGAGAAACATTGGAATCATTTAGTCTAGGATCTACGATTCTTGAATTACGAATGTAGATGTTTGCCAATGTACTATACATTGCTTATAAAATGTTTATCTTTTTAATCTATAAAATCTAAAGGAATTACAAATTGTTCAAAAATTGAACAATATTGTAGAAATTCACATCCATTGACATAAATGATTGGACATGTATTTCCTTATTTTTGCCATAAAATTGTCTGTACAAAGCTCATTAAAATGATCGAGTGAGTTACTCTAACTTCTAAGTACAAGTATCGCGAAACGCATTTCTTTGCGTTTGGAAACGTTCAGAAAATCTGAACATCAGCTATGCATCAAATGAACAGGCAATCACTACTTTACGAAAACAATATATACATCCAAGCGTATATATGAAAATCAGTGTGAAGTACGAGCTTTTCTTTTGCCGCAAATTTTGAAGAGTCCCACAGTACTAAATCTTTTTTTCGCGAAAAATGTCGAAAACAACATTTACGCCAGCGATGAGAATAGACGTAATTCTTAACCGATTTTGATGACCAAGGTCTTATTTTAAAGGTGAAGGTTTAATCTTAAATCGGTTCCACTTTCTGAATTTTTGAAAAACTTTATATTTATTAATAAACTATTCCCGAAAAAATACCATTTTTTAAGACGATTTTCAGAAGAAATGAAGACAATGAAGAAATCAAGAAAATGAAGATTTTTCAAAATTTCAAAAAGTAGGATTGGTAGATTAAACCTTCGTCTTTAAAATGAGACCTTATTCATTAAAATCGGTTAAGAATTACGTCTGTTCTCATCGCTGGCGTAAACCATTATAAAGCTAGCTAGGGATGATGAACAGCCTATAGAAATGCGGTCATATAAATTATGGTATTATCCAAAGAAGGATATTCCATAAGAGAAATTATAGAAAAGTAGGAGTTTTAAAGTTTTACGTAAGCTACAGTGTTCAAAAATACGTTGCTGCAGAAGATTGTTTATCCAAAAAAAGATTTGGAAAGACCAGAAAAACGACCCAGACGGAAGATCAACACGTTGTAATTATCAGTAAGAAAAATAGAAAAAATACAGAGGTGAAGCAAAAGTTAATACGTCCAAAAATACGACGATTTTGGTATCAACAGTTAAAAAGGCATCTTAAAGAGGATGGTCTTTGTGTTGCGATAAAGAAACCATTTTTGAGGGAACAAAATAAAAAGAAAAGACTTCAGTGAGCCATGTATTATAAAAATTGAATATTGGAAGAGTGATGAAAGGTATTGTGGACCGATGAATTTATGTTTGAAATGTTGGGTCTAAGCGGCTTGTTTTTGTTTGTCTGTAAATTCATGAAAAATTAAATAACGATAGTCTGTTACCCATTATTAAATGAAATGGCCCTTCTTTTATGGTATGGGGATGCTTTAGCAAGAATTTGATGGGAGATTTAATAAAAATCAAGGGTATTCTAAAGAAAAAAACTTATTTAAAGATTTTAATTTTTAAAAGAGAGTTAATTTCATTTGAACAATGCCTAATTGGTAATCATTTTATATTTATGCAGACAACTATTCAAAATATAAAGCTATAATATGTATGAATTATTTAAAAGAATTAGAAAAAGATTCTAATTTAAAAATAATGGATTGGCCATTCCAATCTCCTGATTTGAACCCCATTGAAAAATTGTGAGATCACTTGGCGGACAGGTTAGAAAATGGAATCTTTGGAATTTTTGGGAAATTTTGTAAGCCGAATGAATTAATATTGAGTGAAATATTGGAAAATTTAATAGTCAGAATGCCGCAACTCGTAAACGTGATCATAAAAATACGCGATAGAAATATAAACAAAAAATAAATATAATTATTTTTTTATTAATATTGACGAATTTTTAGTAATATTTTTTATTAATATTGATGAGATTAATATTACTGAATTATCATTAAGATATTTTTTCTAACATTGTAAAAAATAATACATATAAAAAGAATCAAATTTACCAAAGATTTTATAACTTTTTTCAGGATAAAAATGGTGAGATTTTATGAGAATAAAGTGCCCACGTACTTACGAGCAGTAGCGTACATAAATTTCTATCAATGGTAATTAAAAATAATATGAGAAAGGATGTAAAATTTACATCAATGGTTGCAAATGTATTAAGCATTTATATTTTTCTCCTTTACAAAATATTAAAAAATATATGATATTAAAAAATATTTATATATTTATAATTATTATGTATAATTCATATTTATGTATAATATATAATTTATATTTGTATATATATGATTCATTATTTATTAGAATTCTTTATTTTAAATATTATATACAAATATTATACATTAAATAATAAAACACCTCAAAAGTTTACAATTAATATTAATTACATATTTACATTATGTATAATTCAAAGCTTGAAAACGTACATTATGCTTCAGTGTCAGTAGATGAACCATCGTAATTGACTAAGGAAGTAGAGATATTAGCACTTTTTGATGATGTTGCTATATCTACCTTTGGTAACAAATGTTTACTTGTATTAGCTTTTTTTTTTAGCGAAGATAGCGACATATTTTTCGTTTTATTTTTCGAACGTACAATAGAAACTAATTTTTTTAAAGGTGTTGTATCAACTGTACCTAAAATTTAGTTTTAAGCATATAATTATTCAAAGTTAAAAATAAATACAAACAACATTTTATAAACTTACCTTTTTTTGTATTATGTACAAGTAATTTAGCTGTTTTAATATCATCTTCATGTTCCTCCACTAAATCTATTTTCAATCCAGATTTATTCAATAATAATTGGTTTAATCCTTGTTTTTTTTTAAGTTCTTTCTTTTTAGCCTATGTCATATAAAATAATTATTATATATAAAGTGATCTTCTATTTTTATTTACGTTTGATTAGTACATTGTTTTATAACAATTATAGAAATATTCTCTATCATACACACCCGAAATGCAGATCTTAATGCACAATTTGAACTATAATCATCCTTCCATGTGGCATCGTTTAAAGAAATAGCGCTTTCTAATACTTTATCTCGTGATTTGGCTACCTTTTTGTCCTCAACTTTATGTTCTAATTTATACATTGCGTCATCATATAATCGATGAGAAACTTCCTTTGTTTCTGGTACGATCTGCTCATTTTCTTTAGGATCCCATCGATTTTCTTGGCGTCGAGCACCACTTACAATAACATAATCTAAATTCTGAAATATGTATAATTGTTATAAATCGTTATATGGTAATACAACAAAATCATATATATGGTAATAAATATATATTATATCTTACAGCAGGATCAGTTTTTATTTCAAAATGATTGTTGCAAAGATGACATTTCATACGAAACTGATAAAGCGGAGTACTATAATACATTCCGATTTTTTTCTTTTCTGCATTATATCGTACACCCATTCCAATGTGATTTCCACAACCATTACACCATATATTATATGGCATTTCAAATCGAATAATAAGGATACCCATATGAAGTTTCCGTGCTCTTTCACGTAATGCATGTGTTCCAAGAAATTTATTAAGTCCACCAACGCGTGGATCGTAATCAGGTGGATAGTATAAATTTGTTCCTTTTCTCTCACCCATTGTGCTACAAATTTACATCAAACATAACATACAATATACATATAAATACGATCTCTCTTACCAGAATAAATATTTCTTAATTTATATAAAAATATACAACAAAATAAAAATTATTCTCTGTATATAATAATACCTGAATTAATAATATATTTTAGCTATTTAATTAAAATTTATAAGTTATTGTAATAAAACTTTTGGCAGATGTCAGTTTATTATGTCCTCCTAATATTTTTTTTATTTAGATTTTATATGATAAATTTTTGAGTAAACAAAGAATAGATACGATAACTAATTCGACGAAGTGAATAAGGTTATGATTTCATTTGTAAATTAAAATTTGACACAAAAGACATTTTGAAAATAGAATCAAGATAGAATTGGACAGAATCACAATAAATGAACATATTATTGATGATTGGTCGTATCATGCACATTGTATGAAGAGTTTCATAATTGGTCGCATTAAAGAAAAATATTACTAGAATTTTTAGTCAGAAATAAGGCTTAGTATTCGATACTTATCTAGTAACAAAGAAAATGCAAGAAATTACCCATAATGTCTTAACGTGTAAAAATCGCGGTAAGAGACAAATTCTGATTACTTATATCGTTCATTAAGCGAAGAAACGCTAAAAAGGTAAGACATTAATCCGATCATTTGAGATCAAATACTTTTTAAATAAATCTTGCCTTTAAAATTTCCTCTACATTATATATTGTATTTTTTTTTATGTAATTATTTTTAAACAATATATATTAACATTTTTTGCGAGTTAAAGTGGTAGAATGGATCATTTGCATGCTATAACTATTAAACAAAGGCAGACCATGCGTTTCATATTATCTTTCGTATTTTTGTTTGTTTTAATAAATTTTCATAATTTAAATTTGTCGGCTTATTATTTACAGCAGATAAAAGAATAAAGAACATTATATGCTATATAAATCTATGTTTTGATATCTCTATTCATATATAATAGAAAAGCGCACACAAAAAATTTTATATTGAAATTTCAATTAAAATTGGATTTTTTAAAAAATGAAGACAATAATTTAATTTAATTAAAAATTTTATGAATATTATTATTATATTAAAATATGTAACATGTAATTTATGTTAAAATGGAAATTAAAATTTGTAAGTAATTTATATTTGTAATATTTAAAATTTTAATTTTAACGTGTAATTTAAATGTTACAGTATATTACATATATACGAATTCAATAATATATAAGATGCAACAAGGCAGAGGCCGGGGTCGTGCGAAAGGTCCACCTGTGCAATCACCTACTTCACCAACAACTGGTGCTTGGGTACGTAGACCCGGTCCAGGTCAACCTCAGGCAGGACCGTCACAACCTAGGGCTTCACCTAGACCATCGCAACCTAGAGCATCGTATCCTAGACCACCACAACCTAGGTCATCACCTAGACCATCGCAACCTGGACCATCCCAACCTGGACCATCGCAACCTGGACCATCACAAAGAGCATGGCCAAGACCTGGCCAACCAATTCAGGTAAATAAAAATAATAAAAAATATTAAAACATTAAATTATATAGATATTTTATATAATTATGTGGGAAACTTATGAAATATAATTTATATTATTTATAGCTTTATGTATACTTTTTTTTAATTTTCATATGTCTACTTTTTGTTCTTAACTTAGTGTTAATTACAATTTATTTAATAAGTACAGTATAAATATATCTATTAATGTAAATAAATGTTTTGTTTATTCTTTTGAATATTATAAACTAAATTCGTATATAATTTAATAAAAATAGCAGTAAATATATTCTTATATATCAGTAATCATAAAGTTTTTATAGTGTATATTTATCTCTTCATTTAATCGAATTTTATTTCTTATATCTTATTTTTTTCGATATTTTTATCGATATTTGTTTTTTATTTCCTTAGTTTTATTTTATAATGAAACAATGTATGTTAAAAATATCTATATATAGAGTTGAACGCATTAGTTTATGTCAGTATTGATAAAGTTCAGTGATAAAAAATTCATATAATATATATTATTGTTAAATAAACACAATACTATAAATAATTTGTGATAACATTGATAATATTATAGACTTTTGCACGAGGAGGACGAGGAGATGGACAAGGCTATTCTGGAGGAGCTAGTTATGAATCGAAAGATACTCAAAGTAATATGTTACTTAATTAAAAGATGCGCAAATGTATATTAAGAATATTCATATTAAAATATAGATTTTTATTAGCAGGTGGTGGTGGAGATGCTTCAATTGGTAGAGGTGCCATGCGAGGTAAAAGATCAGTACCTACTGACATCATGCTAGTTACAAGACCACAAAATCTGCCTACAAAGAAAGGTAAGTTTTGTTTTTAATATTAATCATGAAATATATATTGCAACAATTCAACAAAGAAAGAGATGGCTTATAATTAAGAATATGTTAATTGAAAGTCAAATCTTTCGTAATGGTAAAACGTTTTGTTTACACATTTTTATTTTTGCTTGATTCGATACACTATCGACCTTCCTGTTTGTTTTGTAAGTTGTTTGCAGGTATACAGATTTATACACCTTTTATGGACGCCCTAGAAACTGTCTGCTTTTTTCAAATACACACATACAAGTTCACCTTATTATAACATTTCTGGCATATCTTATGTGTTAGATAAAGAATAGGAATAGTGAAGTTATCTAATTCTGGGGGATCTTAAGACAATTAACTTAATCTTAAGACAAATAAAACATAATTTTATGACATTGCTTCATTTTCTACAACACATTTTTATGTGATAGTTTAGAAGGAGATTAGGGGATTTACAATGAAAAAAACTAAATTAGTCGATTTACAAAGAGGATGATGAAAAAAGGACATGATTAGTTTACTATGTACATAAATGTAAAGTCAGACCACTGGCGGATTTAGTTTTCAAGGAGCCTGAGGCATTACAAATTTTTGAGGCCGTATTAAAGTATATCAATTATGCACGATACGTACATAATATATTTTCTTGCTTTAACTGTTCATGTAAATGACGAAGTGAGAAATATACTGCGCAAATTCGATTATAGTCGAAAATATAGAAATAAAAATTATATATCGGCCACCAGATATTAAATTAAATTTATTATATAATATAAATTTATATCGCTATGTGGGAGTTCCTGTTTTATGGGACCCGAGGCGATTACTTCCATCGCCTGTACGTAAATCCGCCACTGGGTCGTTGTTGAGCGGGTAAGACATAGAAAAAATAATAGGTTCTTAAACGTGGTTGTGTTTATCTTCTGTGCGAACGCTTTTTTCTTTTCTTTGCTTCACTGTCGTGGTAATGTTTTTATTTTTTTTCCATTCTTTCTTTTCTTTTCTTTTCTTTCTATATCGTATGAACCTCTGAGCTTTACTCGATTGATTTCAACGGTAGCAAATTTTGTTCTATCGAATTATTGCTTATCATTTAAATTGTATTCTATAAACAAATTTATTTAATTTGTAGGAAGTTTTGGTACCCAAATTAAACTTCGAGCGAATTACTTCAGGTTACTGTCTACTACAAACTGGACTCTTTATCAATATAGAGTTGATTTCGCTCCGGAAGAAGATCGTACTGCTACTCGTAAATCTTTACTTAAGCATCATAAAGAAAAATTGGGTGCATACATTTTTGATGGTACTGTACTATACACAAGTCACCGTTTACCTGAAGTAAGTTTTAACATTTACTAATATTGCAATATTAGAATAAACATGTAAAATATTTATTTGCAATAAAAAGAAAATAATGAATTTTAGAATATGAATCTTCTATCAAAAAGACAATTTGATGATGAAAAAATTACAATAACTATCAAATTTGTTGGAGATCTGGCTAAAGATGATCATCATTATCTGCAATTTTTCAACATAATAATGAGGAAATGCTTGGAGCATTTAAAGCTACAATTAGTTGGTCGTGATTATTATGATGCAGAAACTAAAGTGAGTAAAACATGATTAAATTATCATGATTAAATTATTTGTTAAAGCGTGATATATTATAAATGTATACATGTATAATGTAAATATATATATATATACGATGCGCGCGCGCGCGCGCACACACACACACACACACACACACAACGTAAATATATACATATATACAATGTATATACATGTACAAGTGGGATTAACTAAGTATAACAATCACTACGGTTGTAAAATAGTTTTTTTTGCTTAAAGCAGAAACTTACAGGTAATAAAAAAAAAGAAAGAAAACAATTTGAAACATTCGAAAATAACTAAATTTAATTCGCTCTAGTCTCGATACCTGGTCTTTGTCAACTGTCCTCAGATTGTCCTTTCAAAAATATAAATAGTCTTGATATTATTTTGTTCTCTCTGTGCTTTAATTACCAAGTGTTTTAGCTCCTCTCTTTCTATTCCTCGCGTAACAGGACAAAAAACGTAATTTTACAGAATATTTTCATTTATTTATTTACTCGATCTTGTGCTCGAATTATATACATAAAGGTACTATGATAAAAATAATAAAATATGAATATATGAATATATGAATATTTATGTATGTAGAAATGTATTTATGTGTAAATTCCTATGGATTTAAATAATATAATATATACACATACAAATGTATTTACTCATTTATGATACCATGTATTTTTTAATAACAGGTTGTAGTTGCTCAGTATAAATTGGAATTGTGGCCAGGTTACTTCACATCCATTAGACAACATGAAAGAGATATTCTTATGTGTGCGGAAATAACTCATAAAGTTATGCGTCAGGATACACTTTTAGATATTTGGAGAAGTTGTCAAGAGAATGGAGGCAATGTAGAGGTAATTTAACATATGACTTTCAGTATCTTGAAAATATTAATGAATGATAATTAAATGTACATTTATAGAAAACGTATTATGAAGAAATCTTAGGATCTGTTGTACTTACTGATTACAATAACAATACGTATCGGATAATGGATGTTGATTTTAAACTAACGCCAAATAATGCCTTTCAACTTAAATCTGGAGAGTCAGTAACATATAAGGATTACTACAAGAATAAATATAATAAAATTATACAGTACAATAATCAACCTATGCTCGTTGCAGAAGGAAAACAAAAATCACGTAATCTACCAGATCAATCGGAACGTTTAGTTTACTTAGTTCCTGAATTATGTCGCGCGACAGGTGATAATATTTGATATTGAGAAAGTTTATAAAAATATATGTATTAACAAATATTATTGTAAAACAAAAATTATTTTTTCTGTTTGTGTATATGTATATGCATATAGGTTTGACGGATCGTATGAGAGCAAATTTTGATTTGATGCAAGCGTTAGCTACACATACACGAGTCTCTCCTGAATCACGAATTCAGAAATTGTTAATGTTTAATAGAAGACTCTGCTCTCAACCAAATATTGTTAAAGAATTAAAGGAATGGAATTTAGAATTGGAAGATAAATTGGTTGAAATTCCAGGACGTGTATTACCTACTGAAAAAATAGTTTTTCGTACAGGTTCTATATCTGCAGGTGTAGAAGCAGATTGGACAAGGGAATTGCGTAATAAACAGTTAATTGCTTCTAAACCTTTGAAAAATTGGATTTTAGTCCATACAGGGAATTTAAAGCGAGATTGCGAGGTATATTCATTATATTTTTTATTAACAATCTATACTTCAACACAAATGATTTTGGTCTTCGTCAACTGTTTGATTGAATTTTGATTTGACAGGATTTCTTAAAAAATCTTACAAAAGCAGCAGGTGGAATGGGATTTAATATAGAACGTCCAAGAATGTTTCCAATTGCAGATGATCGATCTAGTACATATTCTGATGCATTAGAAGAACTCTTAAGTAAATCTATTCCACAATTAGTTCTTTGCATTGTTACAACTAATCGTTCTGAGCGCTACAGTACTATAAAAAAGAAATGTTGCGTTGACCGTCCAGTCCCGTCGCAGGTAGTTATTAGGAAGAATTTAATAAAAGGATTATCTGTAGCTACGAAAGTAGCTGTTCAAATGAATTGTAAACTGGGTGGAGTCCCATGGTGTGTCGAAGTACCGCTTTCGGGATTAATGGTGGTTGGTTTTGATGTTTGTCATGATACAAATATGAAAGAACGTGATTTTGGTGAGCAATACTTTACAATAAAATTATTTTCAAATGAGATATACTATGATGTATGAGTAATGATTTTATATATTAAAAAAAAAAACAATATTTACACAGGTGCTACGGTAGCTACTTTAGATAAAAATTTAACCAGATATATTAGTGCCGTAAGTCCACATAGTAATGGTGAAGAATTATCCAACGATATAGCTAGTCATATTTGTAAGTTTGTAACAACATATCGACAATACAATGACAATAAATATCCTGATCGTATTGTGGTCTATCGTGATGGTGTTGGCGAAGGTCAAATACACTTAGTCTATAATCATGAAGTAAAGGAAATAAGGAGGAGACTTGCTCAAATGTATGGAGGTGAGGCAGCAGTAAAGATGGCTTTTATAATCGTTAATAAACGGGTGAATACTCGAATTTTTTATAATGAGAGGAATCCGCCATGTGGCACAGTTGTGGATGACGTGATAACAAGTCCAGTAAAATACGATTTCTTTATCGTATCTCAACACGTTAGACAGGGTACTGTTACACCAACCTCGTATAGTGTGATTGACGATACTGTTGGTCTTGATGCAGATAAGATGCAACGGCTCACGTATAAGCTCACACATATGTATTACAATTGGTCTGGTACTGTAAGAGTACCAGCTCCATGTCAATATGCACATAAGCTTGCATATTTGGTAGGTCAATATGTACATCGAGCTCCAAACACTCATTTGGAAGATCTTTTATATTATTTGTAATGTCTAATTTCTATTTCTATTCTTTTCATTGCGACGTATATACATCATATGTAAATATACATGCATACCTGTGTATATACGTATAGTCATGAATATAACATGACATCCATATTTTATTTTATTTTTTGTTTCAAAACTTTTTGAGAGAAAGGGAGAGAGAAATGATTATTTTTTAGTATATATATAATATATATTTCTTTTTTTATTATAGCCTTACATAGACGGCTTTATTCAACTCACTAAAATTATTTTATTGTTGTTACCATTTAAATCTTTTTTTCTTATATATTTTATTAAAAGGATTAAAGCATAAAGTTACATTAGAAAGACTTATCACATATGTATATATGGTATAGTGATATGATATTCTTGCGATCCTTTTACACTTATGCATATATACACTTAATTGAAAGCGAGTGTTTTCTTTTTTTTTGCTGATACAGGAAATGATAAGATCGATGTGGCAAATTATATTCATCTAAAGATATTCATAGCTTAATATACGGAATGTTTATTTTTTGTATACAAAGATAAAGAAAAACATAATAAAGTAATATAATTAATAATATATTTTTGTATTTTTTTCGTGAAAGTATATGGTAGATCTGTGTATAACGGAATGATAGATTACTTCATCGTTTTTACTTCCATCATTTTTAAATCCATACATGCCATTGATTTTTCAAGCACTAGAAAGAAACGAATACGAAAACGTCATTTATATTAACGGCCTGCTTATGTATGAAGATGTCATGTTTAGATTTGTTTATATCCACAAAGTTATAATAGAGTTTTAATGATAAGAGTTTTACCGATTGATCCATATAAATCTGCTGGAACTTAATTGTCTTTGGTGATTAAACTTACTAGTGATGAACAAACTCTATCAAAACTAAAATTAATCGCGCATTGTTATTCACTTAAAAGATGCGTTTCTCTTCTGGAACGAGTGCACTGGACGATTAAATAATTTCTAACGATTCCAGTACGAAATGGATTTTATAGAAGCTGCATGTTTATGCTTTACGTTATTTGATTTATATACTAAAAATTATATACTACTTAAATATTAACACTAAAAACAATAAACCAAGTCCAGTCATTTCTTATTCTTAAAATCGTCAATAAAGTCGAAGACAAATATTTTTTAGTAATCTTTGTTTTTCTCGATTCAAACCTTTTTTAAAACATAGGATGTGATTCAAACAATTCCGATGCTTTTTTTCTTAGACACAATTGCAATAATATATGAATTCAATTCATCTTATCTTTCATAAACATATCATTTTCTTCAAGCACAATGTGTCATATTACCGTGTAATTGTGTATGTTCAACTTTGTTTCAAATAGTAAATTATTATTGAATTCAGCAAATTGACTGTTATAGTAAGATCAACAGAATGACATGTGAGCATTAATTTTAATTTATGTTGCAACGAAGGTAAGAGGATGCGTGTGTAGAAGTGATACGTTGAATGTCAATCTATTCTGCATCTAAAGTCAACAGGCATGTATGTAGAGTGATACATAGATCATCAGATTATATTACATCTGAAATCAGCTGATAGACGTACTGAATGACAATAAAATATAAGATTATACTGAGCTCAAAGCTAATGCAGAGCAGAGTGTGTAGCATCAGGCATGGAGGATGACCCCGATGCATAATTATTAAATGCATAAAATATTTAAGCTAGGACGTTAGTTGGAACCATTCCTGCTACTTCTTATTCTCTCGTTCTTTCATTCGTTTAGTCTGTTAATTAACTCACGTGCAGTAAAATCGCAGTCTCTGTCTCAGTCCCTTTATCCGAATTCCACTAAAATTTCTGTATCCAAGTTCAGTTAAAGTCTCTATCTATCTAAATTTCAGTCGTAGTAAAAATCAGTCTTTCTATCTAAATTTCGCTAAATTTTCAGATAAGTGTCTCAGACACTATATCTGAAAATTTTTATCTCAGTTTTTGTATTTGAATCCTGTTAGAAATATAATATATATTATTAAGATATTGAATTCATATTATTAATTGTATTGAATTCTGTTAGAAATATATAATATTAATAATATATAATATATTATAAAGGAGTAACAGTTATTTTGATTAATTATATTTATATAGTTATTATTATCGGAGTATAGTGATTTAACCGAACATTTTTATTCTTAACAAGTATTTTTCTTTGAGCCTCTACTCCAACATCAATCAATTAGAGAAAGGAGCTTACTACTGCTGAGGCTAAAATACAACGTCGTTTTATCAGGAAGAAAAGAATTTCTTCAGGAAAGCTATTTGTCGAGAATCATTCTTGTGTCTTAATTAATTAATTAGCCTCACTCCTGAGTAAAGTCTCGCATTGACCAAAAAGAGGCAAGTAACTAGGTTGTAATAAATATATCATAATAGAGTTATTGTTGCGTGATACAATCCACGACGTCGTAATAAAATAGTGATTAGATTGTAGTAAATGTATCGTACGAGTATTTACTTATCGCGTGAAACAATTCGGGACGTAACATAAATATTTTTTATATATTATGATTACATATTTTGTAATAGCAAAAGACTTCTTTTTAAATAACTATAACATGTTCAGACAAATCAAGAATTGTTTAAATTCGATTTTTATTTTACTTTCAATTACAGAGTATAATTAGCTATAATATATATCAGTAATAAGGTATTCTTTTAAACAATTAATAAATTTTGACAAGTATTAGGAAAAAATAATGTGATATATCCATTTTCTATGGAATGAAAGTCATTACATGTATAAGCGACTTGTACTCGATACATCATTTATATCATTCTATCAGTTTCCTCTTTAGACTATTCACTGATCTTTGTAAATATACTATGTTATTTCATATAGAACTGTGTACCTCGATTTTGCTCGAATGGAACAATCTTCAAGATGTCCAATCCTCTTTATTATTTTCTTCATTCTCGTACTCGCACGCGTTCTATTGAACCTTTCAGATTTTTTTTTTCTTTTCTTCCTCTTATTTTCTAAGCTTGACTATCGAAGGATCGATTTATCGTTGAAATTTCGTTTTATTATCGGGAATATAGATTTTTACATGTTATACTAGGAGTTTTGAAATCTTTTCGCATTATATGCAGAGAGAGAAAAAGGAAGAGAAAGAATATCTCCTTTCTTTCATACAGGTAGCATAGAAAAAACATTCGTATGCGCGTCGGTAGGCGCAGGTGTGAATATTTGCGAGCGCGATTAAATCCAATCGTAGATCCTGTTTTAATTTTCTAAAGTTTAAAAATACGACGTGCTCAAATAAGTCGTGCTCAATAGTGTTAGATTGAAACTTCCGATGTTGCGACGGTTCTGTTATTGATAAAACAAAACTGGTTTTTCTGCAGATAGCATATGGAATCTGAATTCTTACGAAATGACTTGTCACCTTGGAACTTGGATTTTAAGAAAGATTTATCATCAGCCCATGAATCTCTAAAAGTTGCAATATTCATGTGATGATACTTAGACTAGTACTGTTTGCGATTTGTCGAAATCTAAATCTAAATTATATAATGCAATTATTATTTGACGAATAGTTACATAATTCAATGCGTTATCAAAATCTTTTCTTTCCAATTCTAACTAAATATTAAAGTATTTACATTTTATATTGTAATCATGCTAATTATATAAATAAATCATCAGATGGGATCTAAAATAAATAAATAAATAATAATCAAGTAATAATAAAATAAATAATTAAAATAAATAAATAAATCAGATGGGATTCTAAAATAATTTCTTAAAGAAAAAACTGACTGTAACTCCTGATTTTATTTTATTTTTAAAACAACTTATTCGATTGCAAAGCGATCATACTATTTTACAGATTATCATAATATTTTGTAAATTATTTTATCAAAAGTAATAAATAGTGGGTATATATTTATATATTATATGTTATTTTTATAAAAATCAAAACACGAATTTGTCTCCATACTTTTTTTTGAAGTAGAACTCTCAACGTTATTTTTTTGTTTTTTCCTTGTAGTATATTATTACAATTTTACTATTACTATAATAACATATGATATAGTAATAAAAATAATAATAAGATGAAGAAGTAGACATATCTATTTATAGAATAAACATATCTATTTATATTATATAAAATAATATTTAATATATAAATATTCGCTAATTATTATTTTTTATAAAATCTTTAAATAAATCTTGTTTCTTGCCGTAAATTTATATACTAATTATTATATATATATATATATATATATCAATTATATTTTTTATACATTTATATTGTAAAATAAATGCACAACGTGGCTAAGTATATATAGCAAGGATCATTGCAAGAAACTCGCTATGTCAAAGAAGGATACAGAGATATTGAAAAATATCAATTCAATCTACTGTATCTACACACTATAACTTACATTAACCCAATTGTTATGATGCGTTAAGGGAGTATAACCTACGTAATTTTATGGATATGGGTATAATAAGGATCATGTTTTCCTATTGCGTTTGTGATTTATATTTTGTCAATATTTGTTGCTGAAATCATGTAAGCTACGAGCGAAAGATGGTAAATAGTCTTAATCGATAAGTTTCATATTGGTATTTACAGTCAGAAATATTAAAATTATCGCAGTTCAGTTGATAAGTAGATATCTGGTTTACAGAGATGATCTCTAGATGGAGCGCATAGCTGAAGGAAGTTTGCGCATCTGCTTGATTTAAAGAGCCGGCTTGATAAAAAGAAAAATTTCAATTACTTATAAGTATTCATTAAGCGAAGAAACACCAAAGAGGTGAGACATCAACTTGATCATTTATCAGATAATACTTTTATATCAGACAATATTTTTTAAATAAGTCTATCATTTGAAACTTTCGTTTTGTCTATATTATATTTTGTATTTCCTTTTATTTAATTATTCTTAAACATTATATATCAATAATTTTTACAAATAAAAGTAGTAGAATTAATCGTTCACTTGTTATATGTATTGAACAAAGAATATCCGTTTTATACAATCTTTCCTATTTTTGTTTTTTTAAACAAATTCTCATACTTTGTATTTTGCGATCCATCATTTACAGCGAATATATTTTTAATAGATTAAACAATATTATACACTATATTCATGTGTTTATTGATATTTTTGTTCACATATAACAGAAAAGCATATACAAGAAATTTTATATAGAAATTTTGATCCCAATTAGACTTCTTAAAATCGAATAAAATACTTTAATTTCATTAAATGGTTTATAAATATTATTATATATTCAAATATAAAACGTGTATGTGTTAAAATAAAAATTTAAATCGTTAAAGACATTAATATATATTTCTAATATTTAAAATTCTACTTTTAATCTATAATTTAAATATTTCAGGATTTAAAATTGAACAGGATTTAACAGGATTTAATTTAAATATACGAATTGATAGTATATAAGATGGAAAAAGATAAAGATGGTGATCGAAAACAAGAAGAAACTTCACCTATGAAATCACCTAGAACACCACGTCGATTTTATAGACGAAGTCAAGGTCAATCTTCACGGAGTACACCATACCAGCCTGTACCATGGCAAGGTACACCACGGCAGTCTAGAACACTTCGAACGATTCAGATTGAAACGTCACAGTCTGAGTCGTCGCAATCTGAATGGCATACTCCACCGTCGGGATCTGAAATAGATCCGTCTGAAACGTTACAATCTAACATACAACGGGCTGGACCATCGCAGACTGTACCACAACCGTCTACACCAACACAGCGATCTATACCACTACAGTATTTACCATGGCAATCTGCGCCACAGCAGACTGTATCACGGCAGTTTGCACCACCGCAGACTCTACAATGGCGGTCTGCACCACCGCAGATTAAATCACGGCGGTTTACACCATTGCGGCCTAGATCGCGGCAACCATGGCAGTATACACCAATGCATTCTCATCGATGGCAGCATCCAACGTGGCACCCTGCAACAATGCAGCCCGAACAAACTGCAATATGGCAGCATGAATTACAGCAAACTGAAGCATGGCGGACTGTAAGATACCAGCCTAGAAGACTATTGCAGTCTCTATCACAGCAGCATGCACCATCGCAACCTGAAGGATGGCAGCCTCCACCACAACAAACTGAAGGATGGCAGCATCCATCACAGCAAACTGAAGGATGGCAGCATCCATCACAGCAAACTGAAGGATGGCAGCATTCATCACAGCAAACTGAAGGATGGCAGCATCCATCACAGCAAACTAAAGGATGGCAGCATCCACCATACCAAACTGAAGGATGGCAGCATCCACCATACCAAACTGAAGAATGGCAACCTCCACCACAGCAAACCGAAGTGTGGCAACCTGGACCATCGCAGCCTGGACCATCGCAGCCTGGACCATCGCAGCCTGGACCATCGCAGCCTGGACCGTCGCAGCCTGGACCATCGCAGCCTGGACCATCGCAACCTGGACCATCGCAGCCTGGAACATCGCAGCATGAATCATCACTGATTGTAACATATGAGCCTGACGTATCGCAGCCTGGACCATCGCAGCCTGAAAGATACTACCTTACACCGCGGCCATCGAGGTCTAGAATGCTGCGGCGTGGATCATCGTTAAGTAGATTACAACAGTCTGAACGAGAGAGACCTGTACGACGAAGTCAAGTAAGTAAAAATAATAACAAATATTAAAAAAATAAATTAAATAAGTATTTTATATAATTACTATGAAACTTGTTATATATTTATGGTTTTTCGTATATTCGTTTTATTTCCACACATATACAAACGCGCACGCAATATGTGCATACGTGTTGTGCTTGAGTTAGTGATAATTAAAATTTATTTAACAAGTATGATATAAAATATATCTATTAATTCATCTTTTATGAAAAATATAAATATTATTTATTCTTTTGAGTATTATAAACTAAATTCCTATAGAATTCAGTAACAATAGCAATGAACATATCCTGTACATCAATAATCATAAATTTCATATAGTATATCATGATTCCACATTTATTTAACTGGATATTGTTTTGCGTATCTTATGTCATTTCTTTAATCTTATTTTATTATGGAATAATATGTATTAGTAATATTTATTTATCTATATATATAAGACTGAGTATATTGGTTTAAAAAAGAGTTATTAAAAGTTAACGATAAAAAATTTATATAATATATGTTACTGTTAAATAGGAACAATATTATAAATAATTTAGAATATCGAATGTCGTAGAGTTTAAAACGAGGATATGAAGAAGTAAAGGACTATTCTACAAAAGGTAATTATCAATCCAATGTTCAAAATAATGCCTTACTTATTTAAAAGATGCGCGTGAATGTGTATTAAAAATATTTATATAAAAATATTTATTTTTATTAGTGAAGACTGATAAGGATTCTCCTCCTTATAAACGACCGACAAAGCAAAGTAGAATAGGAACAGAAGAAGAGACTTGTAAATTCGACAATACTTGTAAGTTTTCCAAAAACTGGTAAGTTTTGCTTTTTATTATTAAAATAAATGATATATATATTGTAACAATTCATATTTTTATCTTTTATCTGGATATAATATCTGCTAGTTTAAGACAAGCAGTGGAAAAACAGAATAAAAGATCCGTGATAAAGAAAACGTTAATTTTTTAAATTTGTCAAACGGCTCGTAACTGTTCAAGCATTTTTTTTGTTGACACAACACTTTTGTTTTTGTTTAATTTGGCATATCGTCGACCTTTCCTATTTGTTTTGTAAATCGTTTATAGATATTTATACGTATGCTTTTTCTGGACGTATCCTCGAACGTTTTCTTTCTTTTAAACACATACACTTACATCCATCCACCCATCCCTCCTCCCCACACACCACAGGCATTCATCTTATAACGTTTTTGACTTTACTTATGTGTAAAATAAAGGACAAATAGGAACATTGAAATAAATTACTTAATTCTATGAAATCTTACAATTAGCTAAGACATAATTTGATAATTTTATTTCTTTTTCTATAACACGTTTTTATGCGATAGCTTTAAACGAGATTAGGAGATCTTCAATGAGAAAAATTGAATTAGTCAGCATTGAAACAATCTGGTGAAAAACGATCAGGTTTTGTTTAAAAAAACGGATAAAAAAAGATATAGAGGAAAGATAATACGTTTTGAAACATGTTCGTGTTTGTCCTTGATACGATCGCTTTTTTTCTTTCCGCTTTGCTCTCATGGTTGTATCTTATAATATTTCATGTTTTTATTTTCTTTTTGTTTCCTTTTTTTTTTTTATTTTTTTTCCTCCTTTCTTTTTCTTTTATATCGTGTAATATAACTTTTGCCCTCTATACGGTTGATTCCAATGATAACAATTTTGATCTATCCAATTATTATTTAAAGTCTCAATTATATTTTATGAAAGAAAATATTTTTAATTTGTAGGTAAAGAAATTACACTTCTGGCAAATTATTTCAAGGTACTATCTCCTGTAAACTGGACTCTTTATCTATATAATGTTGAATTTACTCCACCAGAAAATCGTGTCTATATGCGTAAAGGTTTAATTAAACTTTATAAAAAATCATTTAATGTATTTATTTATGATGGTCATGTACTATATTTACATGAACGTTTACCTGTAAGTATTAACATTTACTAATATTGGGGTATTAAAATAAACATATGAAATATCTATCTGCAATAAGAACAAAATATTGACTTAGAATATGACTCTCCCAACAAAAAAAACATCTGATGATGAAGATGTTACAGCAAGTATAAGATATATTGGAATAGTGGATACAAGGGATCGACATTATTTGCAATTTTTCAACATAATAATGAGGAAATGCTTAGAACATTTAAAGCTACAATTGGTTCGTCGTAATTATTATGACCCAATAGATAAAGTGAGTAAATAGCTAAATAACTGATAAATGATTATTAATAATTGCCGTAAATTATAATTTGTCGAAGCGTGATACGTTCTTATATGCATGTATATGTGGGATTAATTGGACATAACAATTACTAAGAATGTAAAGTAATTGTTTTCTTTTTTTAAGTTATATTTAAGTGCTTAAAAACTTATAGGTAATAAAAGAAAAAAAAAACAACATAATTTTAAATACTCGAAAATAACTAAATTTAACTCACTCTACTGTCGATACCTGGCATTTGTCAATTGTCCTCAGACTGTCCTGTTTAAAAGCATAAATAGTCTTGATATTATTTTACTCTCTTTGTGTCTTAATCGCCATGTTTCTTAGCACCTCTCTTTCTATTCTATGTATAGCAGAGCAAAAAATTGATAATCTTACAAAATATTTTTATTTATTTACTTGAGCCAATTCTGCGAGTCTAGTTCCTGCTCAATTAATCAGACCCATAATGTAGTTTTCTGGTTCTATATATATAAAGTACTGCAATAGTAATAAAAGGTACTACATAAAGATAAAAGTACAATATGTATGTATGTATGTATGTGTGTGTGTAAAAATATATTTATATATAAATTCCTATGGATTTAAATAATACAATACATACATATCTATTTTTACGTATTTATGTATTTACAATACCATATATTTTTTAATAACAGAAACGAATTGATCACTATAAATTGGAAGTGTTGTCAGGTATCTTCACATCTATTAGACAACATAAAGAAAACATTCTTATGTGCGTGGATATAACTCATAAAATTATGCGTCTGGATACACTTTTAGACATTTGGTATAATTGTAAAAGAAAAAAGTCGGACAGTAAAACAAAAATTCAACAAGTAATGTAACAAATGACTTTCAGTATCTTTAAAATACTAATAAATGGTAATAACTAAATGTACGTTTATAGATGTTTTGTGAAGAAGTCATAGGATGTATTGTACTTACTGATCACAACAACAATACGTATCGGATCAGGGACGTTGATTTCACACTAACTCCAATGGATACATTTATACTATCAAAAACGGGAGAATCCATAAGATTTAAGGATTACTATCAGAATAGATATAATATAACTTTAAAAAAAATAAAACAACCTATGCTCCTTGCAGAAGGGAAACAAAAAACACGTAATCTACCAAGTCAAAGGGAAAACTTAGTTTATTTAATTCCTGAATTGTGTCGTGCAACAGGTGAGTATATTTAATATCGAGAAAGTTTATGAAAATATATATATTAATAAATATTATTGGAAAATTGTATGTATATGTGTGCATAGGTTTGACGGATAGTATGCGAAAAAACTTTAGTATGATGACAGCATTATCTTTACATACACGAATTGTTCCTGAAAAGAGAATTAAAAAATTAATGGCATTTAATAAAAAGCTTCATGATAAATCAGAAGCTCTAAACGAATTAAAGCAATGGGACTTACAATTAGAAAATAAATTGGTTGAAATACAAGGACGTAAATTACCTATGGAACAGATATGTTTTCATGATAATGATAATATATATGCAGGAGAACAAGGAAATTGGAAAATTAATCCTTTAGTTTCTACTATAAAATTGGATAAATGGATGGTACTCTGTGAGACTGAATGTAGAGATAAGTGGCAGGTATTATATTTTCATTGGAAATTTAGACTTCAACAGAAGTCAACCAGTTGATTAAATTTTGATTTGACAGGAATTCTTGGAAATTCTTAAATTTGAAGCAAAAAAAATGAGATTTGAAATATCATATCCAAATATTTCTTGTTTTAAGACAGAAATAGATCTTAATATGGAGATAGAGAATGTCGCAAAGGCAACTGCTTTACAATTAGTTGTTTGTGTTGATTCGAAGATTTCTTATAATAACTATACTATTCTAAAAAAGAAATGTTGCGTTGACCGGCCAATCCCATCACAGATGATTATTATGAAGAAGAGGAAAGCAAATTTGTTGTTATCTATAGCTAGGAAAATAGCTATTCAAATAAATTGTAAACTTGGTGGAGCTCCGTGGTATGTCAATATACCACTTAAGGGATTAATGGTGATTGGTTTTGATGTTTGTCATGATAAACGTAGGAAAGATTGTGATTTTGGTAAATATTTTACAATAAATATATGAAATATGTTATGTTCTATGAACAGTGATTTTATGTATTAAAAAAAAAAAACAAAACAAAAAAGAGAATATTTTTACAGGTGCTACAGTTGCTTCTTTAGATAGTAACTTAAGCAGATATATTAGTGCTGTAAGTAAACATAAAAAAGAGGAGGAATTATCCAACGATATAGCTAGTCATATTTGTAAGTTTATATCAGCATATCTAGATAATAATGGCAATAGATATCCTGAATATATTATAATTTATCGCGATGGTGTTGGCGAGGATCAACTAGAATTAGTTTATAATCACGAGGTAAAAAAAATAAAGGAGAAACTTGATGAAATATATAAAGACATGCCAATAAAGATGGCTTTTATAATCGTTACTAAACGGGTGAATACTCGAATTTTTTATAACGATGATAATCCGCCATGTGGTACAGTTGTGGATAGCGTGATTACTAGTGCAGTAAAACGTGATTTTTTTATCGTATCCCAACACGTTCAACAGGGTACTGTTACGCCAACATTGTATACTATAATTTACGATACTCTTGATCTCAATATCGAAATGATTCAACAACTCACATACAAGCTCACCCATATGTATTACAACTGGGCCGGTGTTATAAGAGTACCAGCTCCTTGTCAATATGCACATAAGCTTGCATATTTAGTAGGTGTATATATACATCAAGAACCAAACGTTGACATGGAGAATCTTTTATATTATTTGTAATTTCGAATCTCCATTTCTATTATTTATATAAGAACACACAGTATACGTATAACATATATACAATATGTGTGTAAAAATTAATGAGATTGGTTCTATAAAAATATTTATAGATTACTTAATGAAAAATATACATTATCGTCTTTAAAATAGTTACTCCGACAAACTATGCACCATCTAAGGCATTGCTCCCATTTCTAGAAACAGTGCTGGAATTTTTTTACTGGAACTGCTTTCAATCGATTCATTTACTTGAACGTCATTTTTAAGTCATTTTGGTCACTAATCATTAAAAGTCATTTTGGAACTATGAACATTTACGTTCATAGTTCCAAAATGACATCTCTTGAGAGATGGCTTTTAATTTTTGTGAAAAAGATAACACATAAACACAAAGTAGAAAAGTTTAGAGGTTATGGAATTACCGGAATATCTTTGTTGGCCAAAAATTCATTTACAGAGTATAGTGTGAGAGGAAATAATATGCATTGTCGCTGTTCCATTTCCGTAAGGCGTCAATAAAACATATTTTTGTCAAATTCGTTGCGAAATTGCTCACATTAATTCAACTGAGTTGAAATTGATACTAATGATAGAGATATATGTATGCTCAGTAGTGTCACAGTTTATGCAATGTTGCCGATTTCTGATTTTTGAGATCATTACTTCTTAAATACACCTTATACGCATATCGCATATAACGCGTATAACTGAAACGTAATACAATACCCCAATAATATTTTATTTTTTTGGTTTCAAAGGAAAAACAATTATTTTTTAGTTCATATGTACTAAGTATATTAGTTTAGTATATATTTATTTAATGTATGTATATGTATATATATATTACAAAAAACATATATACATATATATGTTTCTTGTTTATCATAGAGTTACACATAGATTACTTTATTCAATTTACTAAAATTATTCTTTTATTTTTGTCACCATTTGAATTATTCTTTTTCTTTCTTATATATATTTTTTAAAGATTAAAGCATGAAGTTATATTATAAAAACTCATCACATATATATATATATATATATATATATATATATATATATATATATATGATAAAATAATATGAGATATTTTTGCGAGCATTCTACACTTACGCATGCATATATTTATATGTATAATAATATAAATAGAAGTGATAGGTATGGTTTTTTTATCGATAAAGAATTTAACAAAATTTTAGTACCAATTTATATACATGTAATGATAGTCATAAGTTAAGATAAATAAGTAGGTAAAATAAATTTATTTTTGTATGCAAAGATTAAAGAAAGAAGATAATAAAATAATATAACTAATAATATAGTTTTTCTTTTGTTAATTTTTATAATAGATCTGAACAACAAATAGAAGAATGCCAAATTATTTCACTATTTTTACTTTCAATACTTCTATTGTTTTGTTAGATTTTCGAAAAAAATAACCTTATAATGATCTATGTAAATATGTGGAGCTGTAAAAATGTATTGATTTTTTTTGTTTGCCTTATACATAGTCACGCAATGCGATCACCTTGTTTACATTTCATTTTCAAAAATAAAGAATTTGTCCACGTTATATAATACACGATACATTCGGATTCTATTGAATCGTTTCGTGTTAGACATATTAAAATTCGCTCTCATAAAAATAAATTTTTTTATTAAATCAAATAAATTTTTTTATTAAAATATTTATTTAACTACTTATTGTAACATACATATTTCTGAAAGTACACTGGATGAATTTCTTTTTAGCATTGTGCACAAATTAAATTCGATCATTTGATACCATTAGTTTCATTGCTGCAAACTACGTAGTTTTCAAATTATGTCTTATTAATTTGATTAAGCCAAATGTCTGCGTTTCGTTATTATAAAGTTGATTTTTTTTTTCTCACATTCACTTCTATTTTATTTTAAAAATAATATCTGATGTGAATTCAATTCGTAACATAGTTTTTATTTTCACAACTTCCATATAAATGATATGTGAATTTAAAAATATTCTAATCAATATATTGAAAATCAAAATATTAAAAGATGATTTCTTCTAATATTTTAAAGTTTGTTTCTCATAAAGATATGTATATAACAGTTTTTCAGACTCATTAACTACACTCATGAAATTGTTATACAAATGAATAATAATGGTTTTGTTGTTCGTTTTTCTTTATCATGATTATTTTTAGTTCTTGTTATATTTTTATTTGATATTATAAAATACAATTCTACTAAGAATTCGTTAGTTAATAATTCATTATGCGCCATATAATACAATTGAAATACTTTATAGGATTATATTTTGCTCAAGGATTATATTTTATATATGCCGCTGAAAAACATTTCTTGTTATAAACCAAATAGAAGTATTTTAATATTAATTGAAATCTATTCCGTGAAAACATTATGAAACCAAGATATACTCCGAAAATTCTCAATTCAATAAGAAAATATTGATGGTTTTCTAGTTATTTCCATTTCGAGCAAAACTGCTACAAAAGCCTTTTACCAAAAACGGTAACTGGTTTTCATATTTTCATTCTAGATTTTCGGCTCATTCGAGGTGATTGCAATACTTCATTTACATATCATTACATATCATTACTCATCATCAATGTCCAAAGGGAGAAATCAGAAAAACTGATTGAAATACTCGATAAGTTTAATTTCAAAAAAGAAACAACATTGTGATCCTGATTTTTTATTAAAATGAAAAGAATCAAATTGTTCGTGTATTTCATCGCTAATAGTCTTAGTAAATATCAAAGAAATTTTCGAACTAAACACTTGAGAATGTTCAGAATCATCACATTCAGAAATATTCGTTTTTTGTTTTTTGACAGATTTTTCTTTTTTGAATAGATATCACTATTATCACTTTGCAGCTTGAATATCTTAATTCATTTGTTATATTTTTTACTTTCCTTTTCAAAGCTATTATATTTTTTGAAGAATACGTAATAATAATAAATCATTAAAATAATTAAATTAATTCACACCGAAATTACTTTTTCTATTACCAATAAAAAAGAAAACTGTAGTGATAGTTGTAAATCATAAAATATTAATATTTTTATAAACTCGTAACGATCCGCAATAATGTTCTATGTAACATATTCAATGAAATTGTTCAAACTGTTTTAAATAAACAGATAAACGACAATGCTCGCTATAATCACGCTGTTTGATATTTATCGATGTGCATTGAAATAAACGCGTTGCATCCGCTTGGAAATTATCGACAAGCATTGAAGCAAACGCGATTATGTTCTTTGGCACTTTTTAACAAGATTTTTTTCAATGATTTATAGAATTCTAACAGTTAATCGATTGTAATAAAGCATTGGAAAAGAATGTTTTTTACAAAAGTCGATATATAATATAACTTTCCAAGAAAATTGATCAGACTATTACTAAAGTCTGGTATACAGTTACAAGCATTAATATTTAATGAGATCATATTTTTTTTTATCCACAAAACGGTAAATAATAAGTTTGCACAAAGTTATAAATTTTGTACTTTTTATATTTTTCATTATTATGAGTTTTCATAATAATAAAATACATTCCTTTACAATTTGATAAAAATTTACACGTAACATAATTCATTTGAGAGATTCATATACAATTGCATATATCCAGACTTAATGTCACTACCAGTCATAGATTGTCGATTAAAAAAGAATCTATTTATATAGTGTATTTTTTATTTTTGTAATATATATATATATGTGTGTGTGTGTGTGGATTAGTAAAGTATTAATAATAAAATGAAACAACTAAATGAATATATGTATCATATTTTCTAGATATTTTAAATATATATATAAAATATATATCTATATATATATTTAAAAAGAAAAAAATATATATATACATATGATAGAGTAAAAAAAGTTAATATAGTTAAATAATACTAACAATAAATCTCTACACATTATTTATTATATTATAGTATAATGACAAAGATGAAGATATGAAAAATATATCATAGCTTTTTTGTCATAAAATAAGTATAAGTAATGCGTTTGTATATAAGATCACAGATCTGACTGTTTTTTTTTTTTTTTTTTTTTTAAATCGTTATCGATTATCCCATATGTAATGATTTTAATAATCATTATGCTTATTACAACAAGCTTTACTTTTACTTTTTATATACTTTCTTGAACATCATCTGCAGCAATGTTGACAATGCGTTCCTCATCATTAGCACGTCTCTTTCTTATTAAATGGCACTGACATTTTTGTACTAATTGTGGAATTAATACGTTGTTATAGCAAAACATTCCAATTAAAAGAATTGCAAAGCCAATGACCTAGAAAAATATTTCATTTATAATTTATATGGTGAATTTTATAAAGTAATATTGAAAATTATGATGATTGTCAATATTTAATAAATGTATATCGTTAAAATCAGAAAGATTCTTTTAAATATTATTTACTCTAGAATATAATTTAATTACCTGGAGATAATGAAAATCTTGCCATTTAAATTGCAATGAAAAAGCCCATATAACAATCGTTCGTATACTATCTAAAATCATTCTTGTTGTAGCACTGATTTCCTTTGTAACGCTAATACCAGCAAAGTTAAAGAATGCTATACTGAATGCTATTCCTATATAAAAGAAATAGAAAAAATGGAATAATACATTATAATAATTTATTCTCATCTAATCTAGTAATAGTAAACTGTAAACTTTACTAACCAACTATTGCCATTAGTAATCTGCCACTATTTCCAATTTGTACTAAAGCATCTGCAGTAGCTTCAAGAGTACCCCGTGAATTATCCGCAAACGGTGGTGATGCATAAATAAAATTAAGGGGGATCATAACTAAACATATGCCAATAAATCCAAAAATACCTAGAAAAAAGTGCATAGCTTGTTTACTATAACTTAAAAATATATACCTTAAAGATATATATTAAAAATATATATATAATATATATTAAAAATATATAAAGGTGCATAGCTTGTTTGTTATAACTTCAAAATATATGACTTAAACATATATATCGAGAAAAAAGAAATATGTTATAAAAACTATTTAATGTCTGAAAAATTTATACTCTTTCATTTGAAGTATTCTTATGCGTACCTTCCCAACCAACTGCTTGCAAAGCAGGAATATCTTGGCCAGCAACAAATTTTTCTTCTATTACCATTTGGACTGCTGTTATTACCTAGAAAAAATAATGTTTCTTAGTCTATGCTTACAGATATTATATATAAATGTGATCATACCTGTGCACAAATTATTAATAAATCTCCAGTTAAAACAGAGTTCAGGCTAACGTCTTCGTCTTTTATAACCATTATATCACTTATGCCAACAAGTGCTAAACCTATTAAAACACATACAATTCCTATCCATTCTCTTCCACCTAAGTTTCTATTAAGGAAGCCCATTGAAAGAATACCAGTAAAAACTATAACTGCACCACGTAACATTTGAAAACTACTGGCATAGGTCATGTTGAGACCAACGTACATAATAGAAGTTGCTAACATATCACACATAGCTGGTATAAATAAGATGAATGGATTGAAGTTGCGAGATCCTTTAGTTAAAGTATTATTATCTACAGAACCATCCTGTATAATAATTATTTGGATTAGATTAGAAATTAAAAATAGAAAGAATTCTTAGAAAAAATACTTACATCTTTACGACTGTAGTAACAATATGCAATTTTAAAAATGAGAAAACATAACATTTCACCCAAGAACATAAATAAAGATTGCATAAAAGGATGATTAAAATGACGAGGTACTCCATCTTGTCCAGGCACGACTTGTTTATCTGCATATCTAAATAAAAATAAAATTTATTACAAAGTATTGTTTTTTTCTTTCAATTGAATAATATAATGAAATTATTGATATAAGAATATATTATAAGTATTTACATATATATATATATATATATATATATCAAACACTTACTTTACAGAAAGAGTATTAAATGATCCAGTAACAACCATAAGAACAGCTAAAATACATTGATAATGTGTCCAGGCCATGTTTAAAAAGTTGCATGTATAATCTGAGAAAAATTATATACATTTAAATTTCTAATTATTATTTAGCATAATAACTAAATCATTGTAAAAATAAAGAATCTCTATGCCTATTTAAGATTGCAATGTACACATAGTATTATATATGTAATAGATATTTAATTTTAAAAAGAACACTGTATACTACATGTTATCAATTGTTAATAATCTTTACTATTAAAAATATGTTTAGACAATAAAAGATAAAAATACATTAGAAGAATGATCATTGACGCAAGAAAACGTATCAAATTACTAAAGAAAAGTTTAAAAATATTTATGGTAAATAGATAAAAGTAAATTATTGCTTACGATACGTTCATTTCATAATATTACATCAACGATTTAAATTAATTTATTTTCCAACGATAATATGTAAAGTGGGAACGTTTTAAAGTTTATTGTACCGCATAAAGATAAATATACAATAAAAATGATATATAATACAGTAGTATACTTTGACCAAAATCCTTCGAACAAAGAATTTCGTAAAAACTTATTTCATTAAACTCGATGTTCAAATAAAGTTATTATCCTTTTATTATTATAAATAATCCGATTCGCTACTTACTGCTATATAATATGTATACAATTGTTTAACTTTTATTGTTTAAAATCGTGTTGTTAAAATACTTGAAAGTGTATATCATTATCGAATTGATCTTTATTTCATGACTTTCATGATACAGTTGACAGTTATTAGTTTAGATTTTTATTAAGTGGCGCTGCTATGGTCTATTTTTAATGAGTTGTCGGTAACATAGAGCACCTTATTAAGCGCTTTCATTTATCGACAGAAATTAATGCACATTAACGCATATGCTTTCCATTTAATATTGTTTTGATTCAAGAAATGGATGACAACTTTAGCAAGTGAACGTGTCATAACGTGCTGTAATTTATAAACATAAGTTTAAGAAAGTTTAAAACATTTTTTTTATAATATATATATATGTATATATGTATGTATGTATGTATGCATATATGCATGTATGTATGTATGTATATACATGTATGTTGCGTCTTTCACTTACTATCACACCCGGTGTTTCTCATTAATTGTACTCAGCACAGAAAAATAGTGATTTAATTTGCAACTGTATCTATAATGATGTCCTTAATAACTTGATATTATTTTCAAGATGTTATATACATTCATAGTTGATCATTTTAAATATTGATATAGCAACTAAACTTATTTCATAATACCTTATCTTCTTCGATTCATTAATTATTTGTAGGCATAGTTTTTAGTTTTGACTTTATGAATTTGTTGATTTAGGTTAACATTATAAAATATCAAACGATGATTTATTTAAACAAATATAACGAAATACAAATCGGCTGACAAATCAGTCTAAAATACACATTATACTCCATTTATTGTATATTTAAAAATCATGTTATTCGTATTCATAAATATTACTTATTTTTCAAAATACAAATCTTAACGACTAATAGTCTATAACAATGGTAGTAATAATAATTATAATAATAATAATAATAATAATAATAATAATCATAATAATAATAATAATAATAATAATAATAATAATAATAATAATAATAATAATAATCATAACGCATCAGTATCAATAGTAATAGTAATATAGTACTCTATAGTAAACATAAAAATAATAATATCAACTATACAAAACTGTAAAAATAATGAAAGAAGTTATTAATACCACTTCATATAGGAGTAAAATGTTACGTTCATTTTTTTTTAATCTCTGTCAGGCCATTATATTAAAACTGACAAATTTACAATCTATGTATTCTCTTTTTGTCTATATATATATATATCTAGAATTTTAGAATATAGTACACATATGCCATATAGAAATACAGAGTTTGCATCGAATTTTTTTATTTCTTCGTAAATGAACATTCCATTTCAAACTATATTTTACAAAGACTATTTTCATTATCACTTTTTTCTAAGCAAAGGCTACTTCCTAAATTTACGATTAAATTAAAAAGAAGTCTTTCGCTAACTATGCAAGTGATACATTTTAGGAAAATTTGTATCATTTATTCTAAGTTTATTTGTATATATCATGGAAACATCAATATATGACGAAATAAAACTAAGTCGTACGCAATATCTGTATTTACACTACGCACCTCCGTTTTACTATTAGCTTTTTATATAATTAAGGAGGCCATGCCAATAAACGTTATCATATAACAATGGAAAATATTAAAGATGGGGTGTATGTATCATACGTTATACTGTATGAACTAATCCTTCAAATATTGGATATCTGAAAAAGAAATTGTTAGTGTAAATTAATTAATTAATAGAAATTGTTAATATTAATTGAATCGGCTTACATACTTAAATTATATTGATTACGTATACAATTCATACTGGATTTGACTGACTAGAGGTTGTTCTACACTGTGCTTCAAGTGATCTGAGTTTTTCAAGCCTGTGCATTGGATCCAGTAGACTTTTTTCTTCTATTTCAGGAGTTGTAGTAGATTCTATATATAGTTAAAGATCGATGCGGTATTTGATTTAGATTTAGAATAAAATTAGCACTGTCTTGAGTCGGTCAAGCGTAGAGTGTATGATTTATTTATATTCGATTACTAATTAATTTTTATAGATAACCTGTATTGTAATGATTCATTCTTGGTATAACTCCTTGATTTCGTCGTGCCTGATCAATTTCTCGTAATCCTTGTTCTATAAAGTCCTGGAAGAACTGATGTGACTTAACTAAGAAAGGTTGAACATCTGCATCAGGATATTGAAGTTTAAAATCATAAAGTTGCATTAAACCCTACAAAATATTAAATAAGGATGGTTTAACAAAAATTGAGATCATATAATAATTTCAATATCAAGAAATGCTATTGCAAACCTCTTGCATATGTTCTTTTGATCCAATTTTTTTGAAGATTTCTGCCAATTGTTGATGAGTAGATTTTGATAAATGTTTTTGCATCTTCACTGTATTATTGCTTTTTGACATTGGTCTTGACGCAGTGTTTATTTCATCTGGTTTGAATGTCTGTAAAATATATGTTCAATAATTTACAAAATTATCTTTAAATATAGTAATCATTTATACTTACAGCAATTAATCTTATTAAATAAGAATGTAATTCAGATTCATTTGTGTTATTTATTTTTGTCAGATGAGTGAGTATAGTGCTTCCCTTAACACGTGTCATACTGTGAAGAACTGTTTTTATTGTTCTTAGTGGAGTATCAGACCAACGCTTCTTCCACCAAGTAGTCGGATAATCCTGCAAATATTAATTCATATAAATCTTCATCGTATACAAGAAATATTATAAATACAAACTGTAAACGAACCTTCAAAAATCTATGAACTTCTAAGAGAATAGTGTCATAATCCAAATCTGCTGCCCAATTTGGGAATGTTTTCACAATTTTCCACAAACATTTCATCACCAATTCTTCATATTTGGGAGGAGCATTTGATTCAGCACACGCATGAAGTAGTTCTATTAATACACTAAAATATTGCAAAAATGCAAATAACATTTGTTCTTTATAAAATCATATATGCACCACAAAGGTTATTTCTACAATATTTTTATATTTGATATAACTTACCATATAATTGTTGTGTGATTTGAATTATCGATTATTTTAACAACTATATTATTTACCACTCTGATATATGCTTCTGCTTCTTGTAAACGTTCTAATTTACATTCTGCCAGTAAAGTGATCATTTGTTCAACGAGTTCTTTTAAATGTATGAGTGGAACATTTTTAGCAAGTATTCCAGTATCATAAAACTGAGAAAAATTGACAATATTAATATTACTCTATAAATATATCTAATTATAAAAAAAAATTATTGAATATTTTTATTTCTTACCGTAAGTATCACCATAAAGGTATTTCTAAATCCTTTAGATACGTCTGCACTTCCTTGATGTAAAGGATATGTTTGTAAAAACTTTAATTGCATATTCACCGAACTAATGAATTTATCTTCTCTTGATTGTAATAAACAAGCTTTATGTGATCTTAGTAACTGCAAATAAATAAATAGAAATTACGTTCTGATAAGAAATAGAAATCATGTAATATAATATTGCGTTCATATAATATTATATTCCTTCATGCAAAATATATTACTAAATTATATAAAACCATTTCTATATTATACTAACGTTGTCAATACTGTTCATTGATTGTATGGCTGTAGGTAAATCGAGACTAGCCATTGCAAGTATAGTACGTTCAAGATTATCTTCCTTGGAATTAGATGGTCCTTCAGGTAATACTGTTGCCGATTTTGGTACCAATAATTTCGGTGGTGATATTGGTATCATTCTATAATACATTATAAATAAATAAATAAATAATTTTGTATCATTTACACGTTATAACTAAAGGTACTTACTGAGTTTTATGAGGATTAAGATTAATTGGTTCATCGATATCAGATATAGTAGTATCTTGAAGAACAGGATTCCTAAATTTTACTGGAGCACTCGATTCAATTTTTTGTAGAAAATCCATGTCCAATCCAAATGGTCCAATTGCTTCTGTTTGTCCTATTGGAAGTGGATTCCTATAAACATATCAATATATTAAAATATCTGCAATGAATCGTATAAAATAAATTTCAATACAAACTTGATACGAATATTTGATACCAAATAATCATAACTACAAAGTTCTACTATTAAGTAATGGTGAATGTATATTTTTTTGTACTATTTCATACTACATTTAAAATTATATTTTTTGTTATTTTGCATTAAACTGAATTAAAGTTCTATAAGTAATTAAACTATTAATGTGGTAAGTACAACATTTGTACGTATATTATTTAGTTGCAAAATAACAGAAAGTTATATAAATTAATGATCCATTTTTACAACACAAGAGGATTTTTTTTATAATTTATATAGTACCACTTTATCTTACTTTAAATTATTTAACTTACTTTTTTTTTTATAATAGAATAATATTTACATGACATGCAGATCAAACAAAGCTATTATTAAATGATAAATCGGTACTTATTACTAACGAGACATTAGTAAATAAAAAAATAATTTATGATATTATTACTTTCTACTCATTCAAAATAAAATAAAACATAGAAGGGAAAAGGTACGAAAGAAATGTTGAACATTACAGGAATTTTAAAGCGAACGATTAGCCCAACACCATAATATTTCATACTGAAAGTAAAAGAAATTATTAAGAATCACAAACATGTTAACATCATCTTGATCATTTTTAGGAGGTAGATGAGTATCTTGATTAAGTTCCTTCTTTACTTCACAAGTTGACTGCTCTATACAGCGTTCCTTTGATTGTTCATTATCAATTTCTGTTGTTTCGGCTGTTATAACTTTCGTCCTGCAAGATTGTTATAAAGCAAGCACATGCGAACATAAATAAATTAATAAAGGCAATATTATGGGCTGAAAGATATTTGACGTAATCTTTCGATCATAAAAAAATAAATATTTTCTTTCGTTTCGTGTATACCACCATAATAATTATTCGTATGAAGATAATAAATAATATATACATTCAGTTTTAAATATTGAAGCATGCTAAGGCTTTCCGCACTTTCTGAAAGTACGTGTACAATGGATAAAAATCTAATGAAATAGAGGATGTAAATAAAAATGGTTTAATAGCATACTTAAACTTACAGATTATTAGACATTTCATCTTCCTCATCCTCCTGTTCTGGGATTTCTTCATTTTCTTCTTTATAGTCACTTTCTACATCTTCTGTCAGAGGAACAGTGTCCGTGATCGTAGGTACAATTCTAGTAGAAGATGTTGATTTTACGGGACGATTTTTCGCTGCCCTTTTAATACGTTCATCCAATAACGATTGATCCTTTTCTGATATCTATGTTAAATGTATATTATAAAAATAATATTTTTCAATAAGAATGATGAATGATCAGATTAAAAATAAAAAGATTTTTTTTTAACAATTTACCTGACCAATTAGTTTAGTTATTTTTTCACCTTCCAGAAAATATGCTTGTACGATACAATTTAAAGCAGCATTGCGAACAGAATTATCACGATCTGCTATTTGTTTAGCAACTTCTTTTAATGCTGCTGCTGGAGATGGTTGACATACACTAACTCCATAATTTTCTATAAGTGACCCTAATTGATCTAAACATCCTAAAAATCGTTTCTTCGATTAATAAAAAATTTCGAAATTTTTATTTTACTTCGTTAAACAATGTATTAAATTCATCTTTTTATTAAAACATTATGAATACCTGTTCTTTGACGAGCGTTCTTTGATTTTAGGCCTTCCATTACATATGAAAATAATTTGCTGACAGGATATACAAGTGCTATTTGTTTAAATAATGCACGCACGCCATTACGTACAGCGTCTTTTGGATCACCTATCTAAAAGAATATTCATCTTATTATCTCATTTACTATATTATATATAAAATTATTCTTAATCATTAAATACAATAAATTTTGCTGATATACCTTAATAATAAGATAAGGAATAAACGATGCAGCTTCATTTTCTAACATGTGATACTGATCCTCTATTAATAAATTGAAAACGGTTTGCAAATAATCCAGACCCTTCAATAACACAGAAGGATTAGTATCAAAAAATCTCAGAGTTAACCACTTAAGAATAAGATCGAGATTTGAAACCAATGCTTTACTGTTGCCAGGAATATCCTAAAAAATTAAATAATATATTTACAAGGTAAAATCTTTACATAATTGCACAAATATTTTCATTAAAATATTCACCTCTGTTAATGATTCAATAGCTTTTAAATGATATCGAAAATCAGAATGAAACATATTCGTCATTAAAGTCTTGTTCACATTTGCCGCAGTCATAAGTTCTTTAAGTAGTTCTACAAATTCTTCCCTTGGTGTTGTGAAATTCCATTTTAAAACCTTCAGTTTTTGTTCATCGATGACTCGTTGATGTTTTAGATTGTTAGTTACTAGCAAAGGACTATTGTCGACATCTTCATCCTTTTTACGAGCACTTCCTGGTTTGGATGATGCTCCTCCCTAGAATATTGGTGGTATCAATTATTTAAAAAATTAATAAATTAATTTTCTCAAATATGAAAAACATTAATGAACTAAGAATTTATGAATTAAGAATTAAACTGAAACTAAGAATTAATGAATTAAGAAACAAACCTTTGGTTTGACTACTGCCTTAGCTATTTTTGCAGCACCTCCACTTTTCACGGTTTTCTGTATATTTTCATCTGATAACTGTTTCTTAGATAAAGGTTTTATAGGTAAGTTAGGTCGAGATTTATCTAGAGCAGCGAGTACCACTGTTCTTGAACCAGGCTGTAATTAATAATTTCAGATAATTTGATTATTGTTGTTTGCGAAACATACAAAATAACTTTTCTTTGATTAATATTATTCTTTTTATGCACAAACGATATGAACTTTTATTATACACACTTTATTAGCAAAATTATTTTGAGTGAATAATAATTTTCTCATACCTTTAATTTTTCTGTATTTCTAGCCATTGTTTCATAAGAAAGGTGAATCATGAATCCTAGTACAGCTTCTTGAGCATTCTTTCTTACATCAGAATTTCTATCCTCTAAATTATTATATAAATGAGGAATACAAACAAGAAGTTCTTCTTTTGGTACTTGTTTTACAGGAACTAAAGAAAAAAAGAAAAGAAAACAAGAATTAAGATATTTAATATAATAAAATATGACATTATCATTATTGAAATGCACGCTTACTTAATGGTAACTTTTGGGACAACCAATTCCACAATTCAGCTCTGAGCGTTGGAGATCCAGATTTTAGAGCATCTCCTATAATTTCTCCATCAAAGAATTCTTTGTAACCGCATTGTTCTCCCCATGTATCAATACATGAAATTGCAGCAGTTCTTATCCAAACCTAAAATACATTGTTGTAAAATATATAAGAAGCTTAATTTTTTTTTATTAATTAAAATTATTGCAAGTAATTCAGTAAAATTTACTATAAAAATATACTAACCTTACTATCTCCAAGACATTGTATGAAACCAGGTAATAAAATCCTTAAATGTTGTTTTGCTGATGTACCTAATGACACAGCTAACGTTTGACATATACCTAAAGTTGATTGTGCAATTTTACTATTACTATCGACTAATCGCAATGCTAATCCTTGTGGTAAATCACCAATAGAGCCCTTTATATATTTTGATTCATTCAATATAGAACTTATTTTTTGTAATCCTTCATTTCGTACCTATTTTTAAAAATATAGAAAGATTCAATAAAGATAATTATAAATATACATATATCTCTTATAATCAGTTGAAACGAAATCTTAAATTTACCTTCCAATTCTTATCAGATAATTCACTAAGAAGACTTTCTGTAATTTGACTGCTAATGTCAACCCGTGGAATTAAGTCATTTATATTTTGGTCACTATTTTCAACTTTTTCATTAATCTCAGGTTCATCAGTATCGTCATTTTTACTTTTCTTATTTTTTGCACCTCGTATAGGCACAGGTGGATTTTCCCCATTATGCTAAAATATGAAGCAAAAATAAAGTAAAATTTAGGTAATATTAATAATTATATAATATGCATTTGATAATATATAATCCTTAAATGATATTTACTTTTTCGCATTCTTGTTCAATTTGTTGTTTAAGAGATGGTTTTTCATTATCAAAAAATGTAAGCAGTTGTCTTCCCATATATAAATATAAAGTGCCAATTAGTGTTATAGCAGCAGTACGTACACCAGGATTAGTTGCTGCTACTGCTTTCTTTATATTTTCTATTAAAGATTTGACATTAACTCTATAATATAAATATAACATACATTATAAAATGTGTAAACATAAAATTAAATAATAAAATTATCTTCGAAGTATTGGATCAATACATACGTGCAGCCAAATTCCATAAGACCCCTACTTAACCAAAGCAATGTTTCTTGTTGAACTTTGGGATTTTTTTGATTAAATGCGAATGCAAGTATTTCATTTGATACATATTCAAAACTAGTAGCACTCGCTATCGATAGAAGTGTCTCTGATGCAATTGGACTATTTTTTGCATCTCCTAATTTTTCTGTTATATCTATAATGCAATATCCAGAAACAGTGCTGAAAATATAATAATAATAATAATATAATAAAATAATATATACACATTACAGTTCAATATTAACATAAAAGATATAAAATATATAATAAACGATTATACAAACCATGAAAATGGATAATTTTCTGCCAAAGTTTTTATAATTTCCAATCTGTGTTTTAGAACTTGAAAGTTCATATCTTTGAGGCCAGATTTCTTTGCCAATGTCCTTACAATGACTTGTGTAGATACGTCTGTTGGTTCCATATCCTTTACAATCTATAAGAAAATAAAAGTTTAAATATTTTACTAATTCTTTCAAAATTTCAGGTAAAAAAAAAAAAAAGAAATTATTTGTAGTACCTGAGAAAGCTGTTCAACAGCAGACAATCGAGTTTTCCAATTACTATCTACAAGTCCTGAAATTACTTCACTTGGTAATATTTGCGAAGCCATTTCCTCTATTTCTTTCCTCTATTTCTTCAGTACTGTAATCCTTTTCTACTTTCACATTTGAAGATTTCTTAGAAGCTATAATAATATCATATATATATATATATATATATGTATATATTATTTATAGTATGTGTGTGTATATTAAATGTTTAGAAAAGAATATGTTTATCCTAGATTAAATTTACCTAAATTTGTTGAAGAAGAAGCAATTGGTTTTCTTGATAAACCTTGTTTAGTCGTATTAGTATTCGACCTTTTCATTGGTTTTGTTTCATTTTCTTTTGATTTTGTATTTTGTTCCACTTTAGCTGGTGCTGTTTTGGGTCTAGGCTTTGAAGACTTTTGCGCAGGTGGAAGTTTAACTATTATTACAACTTTCTCTGCACATTCTTTGATCTGATATATAACAAAAGAAATTATAAAAACTGTTAAAAATTTTCTTTATATTTGTTGCTTTTAATAATTAATGAAGTAAATAAGCAATGATACTATCAAAGTAAGTACATACCTTAGTCATTTTTAAATTATCTATGTCTGTCAAAAACGGCATCATAGCTTTTTCTCCAACTAATTTCATCGCTGTCGCAATTGCTTCTGCTGAATTATCTCTAACGGTAGGATCTGAAAATAATGTAATATATCATTTGTGAGCAAATATTTGAGATTTTTATATACAAGTTCGATGAGCAAATATATTAAATAATAAATTAAGTATACCTGGTTCATTTAATGTTTTTAAAAGTGTTGTTGTATATGCCTTTAATAACTTTTTATTTAAACTCGGCGAAGGAGTACGAGCAAAACATCTTGCTAAATATGCAGCAGTTTCTGCTTTTACTGCAGGATTTTTATTTTCTAATGCAGCAAGTGTATCTTCCAGTATAAGATCGATTGTTATCTAATACATATAAAAATAATATTTTCAATTATTCCCAATAAGAAATAATAAATATAAATACTTACACTAAGAAAAATTGCATCTGCAGCTTCTCGAAGCGCTTGTACAACATTTTGCTTCTTTTCACGAAATTTCTCCAAAATAGCCGCCAAACACGATGTTGCATAAGATTGAAATCGTTTTCTCAAACCTGTGGCTAAGCCAGTTAAACATTTTCCTGCTAATGCAACGACCAATACATTTGTATCTTTAGATATTACCTATAAATAGATAAATATTGTTAAGTTCTTCTTAATAACTTCTTAGTAATAATAATTATTATGACGTTATTCAAAAATAACATTAACTTTATTAAAATATACATACCTTTTTCAATGCTTTCACTACTTCTCCATAATCACCATTTTCTAACCTTGGATTTGACACAAGTTTTTCTAAAATTTCTAAGGCTTCTTTTCTCTCTTGCCATTTCTTAGCTTCCAATTTTTCATAGAAATCTTTAGGTAATTTAGAAAGTATGTCAACGGGTTCTAGTAAATCATATGGATCTATGTCTGGTGCTACGTCTCTGTCAATTTCTTCTTTCTCACCTGTAAAAATTATCCATCTTGTATAATAACTTGATAAAATTCAAAACAAATGAACAGCTTACCTTCACTATCGTCACCCATTATTGGATCACTAACACATGTTGTTTTTGGTTTTTGTGATTTCAAGTAACGTTTAGGTACAGCTCTTTCATTTCCTAAATTATTAAATTCTGTCTCTAATTCTGTAATGTGTACTGGTTTTAAGGTATTCAATTGTTGCTTCAATGGAGCACCTATCCATCTGTATTGTTATTTCATAAATGTATGAAGATTATAAAAGGATACGTAAAATATTAAAAACTATTAATTTTTCTACATACCTGTACATTTCAATGACCAGTGCTTTACCTTCTTCTCTAACCATCTTATCTCTATCTTCTAAAAAACTAGGTATCTTCTTTATTAGAGGCTTGACGTTAATAACTTTTGATCCAAATTCACTATAAAAAATTACACATTTAAGTAAATGTAAACTTGAAGTAAATGTTAAACACGTATCATAAATGTTATGCAATAACATTTTTAATTTTTAACTTAATTTTTTAATTTACCTAAGACTAAGAGTCAAAGCAGCAATGCAAGCAGATACAATTTTTGGATTTTTTGCCTCTGTTCCTTTCAGTAATTCCTCTTGTACTGTTTCATGTTTTTCTATTTCTATGTACATTAATGTTATTTGTACTGCCAAATCTTTCGTTTTAGCTTTGGGTGCAGCAATACATTTAGTCACTATGCCATTCATAACTTCACCAACCGTTCTAAAAATATATAATACAATGTAAAAATACAAAGAATAAATGATCACTTAAAATGTCATTGAACCTTTCTTTACATTGCTATAAAATTGTTCTTACTTTGTACACTAAAAATTTATAACTTACTTTCCCGCAACAGCCGCATTTTCTACAAAAGCTAACACTGCCTCTAAACCTTTCTCCTGTGCTGCAGCGTTACTATCCAATACAAATTTTTTAACAAAACCTAAAAATTTATTCCATTCTGGCGATTTTTCATCGTCTATGCATTGAAATGTTTTTACGCATTCTTCATATCCATGTAATCTTGCTCTCCATGACTATAAAGAAGAAAAATAGAAAAAGAAACAAATAAATATACTGTTTATATCAATATATTAAAAAAATAAATATTAACAATAATACCTTATGTACACAACGCTCTTCTAATGGCAATTTCATATACTCCGTATCTTGCTCCATATTTTGGGACCTGATTTATTAAAATGTCAATTATGATAATTTCAACATGAATACTTATGATGTATATTCATCTCTACAACTAATGACTAATAGATGTACTATATATATTACATTGCTTAGTGGTCTTTTCAATAAGAATTTTTCCTTGAATCACGCAGGAGAGAAATATAACATAGTCACGTGATCATTCGCGCGACCGCAATAAGGGAATGCATTACTGCACGTGGGATAAAAAAAAACGTCAGTATTTCACTAATAAATTATTATTAGATCAATTCTTTTGCAACATTTATTATGAGAAAAAAAATCGATCTTTTCATAATCGATTGAAATTTTAATCTATGAAATTATTATGATAAATGATATTAATCTATCGTACAAATTCAAAAGTGGTCATTTGAAAAAATTTATTTTCCAACAATTCTATGAAGAAATATGATTTTCAATTGATTATTATCATTGTATGATGATCATATTTAATAAAAATGCAATGCTTATTTGTAAATTGAAAATTATACTTAATTTGAAAATGGCGCTAAAAAATATATTCGTACAAAGGATACTGAAGATAACACAAAGCATAGAAGGAAGGGATATCAGCGTCAACTAAAATCGTTACCTTTTGTTCGGCAACTTTTTATTCAATATTTTTCTTTTTGTTTGACTTTCAGTAACTGAATGGCTACATTCTATTGTAAGGAAATCGTATGTTCTCCTTGCAATTTTTATGAATGTTATGTATATCAAAGTAATCGATCTGCGCAGTAGAGTAGTGAAGATAGGGGGAACAAGAGGAATTCTCTTTTATATATATTTTATGCATGTATCTGTTCGAGAATCTTACAGTTGCATTTGAAACCAACAATTTTTTAGTATATCATAACGTATATAAAGAGTTATATGTTAGATTCAACGAATAAAAATCGTTTATTATTTCTACGAAATGAAAAAAAAATAAAAAAATAAAAGGTTAAGGAAGAAGAACCAAGCAACACATATAATTAAGGTTATGCTTCTATTATAATATTACCTAGTTCAAAATATGTTGCACCGATGTAATGTTTGCACCAACTATTTATAAATAAAGAACTATCATGTTTTTTCTTTCTTTAAAATAAATACACGATATAGGAACTTTTACATTATAGCGAATATAAGTTTCAAATACAAAGAGATGCGAGTATATTATAATAGTTATATATTTAAAGTGGAAATTGTGTAAATATATAAAAAGAATCATAAATGGCCATAATAGTCTTGTTATAAAAAAATTCAGAATTATATATTGTCTCTAGCTTGTATGGAAACAATTTTTATTTGCATTGTATTTAACTTATTCGTAATAAGTTTCTGTAATATAAAGATTTAGATAATACTCGTTTTCAAACCGATTATTATATGAAACTCCTATTCTGCACAAGAAAGCTATAAATTTCGAAATATAATGCTACATATATAGATTTACTAATAAAAGCTAATAAACAAAAGAATTTTTAAGAAACTTTCGAATATATTTTGCCTTGTAAGATAAATATGTTCAAAGAATGATTTTTTAAATGAATATATTTTTGTACCTTATTAATATACAGAAGTCTCTTCGAATAAATATTCGCAAAAATAGCATTTAAGATAAAGTAGAAAAATGTAATAAAAATATATGAAATAAAGATAAAAGAATATTATCCATATTTCTAAGATAAGTCAAATATATAATCTATATAAACATATTGAAATAAGATTACTTTTTCTAAAGGTATTAAAGAATACATGTATTAAATATTAGCTATTACAGTTACAAATGATAAACAAGCAGCGTCTAAGTGAAACCAAGAAAATTTTTATTAAAACTTTTGTTATAACATTAGGGATAATATATATTTCTTAATTTTTGTTTTCATACTTCGATTATTTTCTTCTATTTTCTATTAAACGTTATTTTGCAAATATTTATTTGAAGTGATTCCTATATATTTATAACATATGATATATTTTCATTATACAAATTATCTTTTAAATATATCTGCTTTAAGAAAATAAAATATGTCTAAAAATTCTTAAATAATTACTTTGTTTTTTAATATTCATTGAGAAGTATAAGTATCTACATTATAATTAAGTATAAAAGAGAGATATTTTTATTTTAGAATATAAATTAATTATTATTTGTCAATATACGTATAACAATATAAAAAAATCAATGAATATGAGATTAAACTTTATATAGAGATATTTCAAAATTGATAATGAGTTGCAAATATTAAGACAATTACAGATAAAAGTAAATGCAACAACTCTGTAAATTAATGTCAAGTACGTTCGAACATTAAAGGGATAAATTAAAAATTTATTCGTTAAAAAAATTATTAATATCACAATTGTAAGACAATGTTTTTATGTTGTACGTACACGTTGACGACATTTTATACGACAAAATTTTTGTATGAAAGCATCTTAGAAGACATAATGAATAATATAAGCCGTTGCTTTGTAAGTAGTACTCACCTTTTAAGAAGACGTTAAAAAAAGGTCCCTTCACAGAGCTCGTTAGATTTTTCAGTAAATTCGTTTTGTATTGCCTTATATAGTCCGTTTTAAACGAATTGCTAATAAAAAGGAAATATTAATGATTACGTTAGATTGATGATTTCTATAAAGACTTGATAGCCACTAGACATTTAACAGTCAATTTTCAAACATACGTGCTACTACCTTTAACCGTCAAACGTGAATGCAAACAAAAAGATGATTGCTTGCGATACTTTCCGCACAACAAATTGTAGAATCTCTTCAACCTAGTTGGTTAGTCGTAATCTCAATAGATGGCATTAAAGTAATTCGCCATAGACGTAACGATATGATCATATTCTTTTCACTTTTAATTATTGCATTTGTAATTTGTTATCGATTATCTTTTTATTACAATTACGATTACAATCAAAAATATTGTAATATAAAGTATAAATATTTGTTAGACTTTAATAACAAAAAAAAGTAATGATACAAAAAAAATATAAAATAGCACATACATATGCATGTATGCTTGATTCTTTTTAACATTTTAATAAAATATACAGAGTATACAAAAAATATAATAATTTTTAATTTTTTATATAATTTCGTGAATAAGAAAAGCAGTGTTATATTTTATTCTCGATTATAATGACTTTGATCAAAATGTAGAAATTTTAGGTTATTTCATTTGCTGTGATGTAATATAAATGAATTTTCTTCTGATTTACGATTGGTGGAATCATTTCACTATATATATATATATATATTCACTGTGTGTGTGTCTGTATGTATATATATATATATATATAATTAGTGACATGGATATAATGAAAAATTTTTAGTAAAATAAGAATAATTTCATACTATTTGCATTTGTAAATATATTATTTTTCTTTTTTTTTTTTCTTTCTTTAAACATTTACTCTTCTTAAATGTATGTGTGTGTATGTACGTGTATTAAATGATCTGATAATTAACGTTATTTAATTTCTCTTTCATTTTTATTACATATTTAATTATAATATTTTAATTGGCAAATAAATTAATAACTTTTACTCAAATACTATACATTGTTCGTAAATAATATACAAACATAATGCAATGTTAATGATCACAGAATATTCATTTTTCAATCTAACTTGAATTGATTTAAATAAGAACTAAAGAATTAATGACATTTTTACAAATTTAATATTGTAAGAAGAAAATGTTCGATTTTTTGTTGTTTTTGTACTTATATAAGAATCGATAAAAAAGTTTCAAAAAAATGGTGCAGAAATGTACTTTGATCGATTATTATAGAATTTGATATGTAAATAGTAATAATTGGTGTAATTTCGTATAAGTGCCTCATGCAATCAAGTATTTTTAAATACATTTTTTTTTTTTTCGTTTGAGTAATCTCATCTTATAATATAAACCAAATTTTTTTCTCTTTGTATTTTAAATATTTCTTTTAAACAAAATTAATAATATTTATCGAGATTCGAAGTATTTCAATATATACAGCACTAATCTTTTAAATAAGTTCCCTTATTTCCGACAAGATGTCTATTATTTTAATCAACAAATTGACGATTTCTATCATTTAAATGATTTCCCTGTAAAAGTATAACTTGTGAGGTAGGTTCGTGGAAGAACACTTTATCGTTATTTTGCTTCTCTACAGCCGTAATTACTTTGCAAGGCATATATTGTTGACTAATAGATTTATCGTTATTATGAAAATAAATCGGGATTCTCTGTGTGTTTAGATCTTTTTCAATGGCCAAGTATTTCGTTGGTTGATCAACATTTGGGATTATTGCACACTCATTACCTCGTTTTTGTTCGTGTACAGAATTTAGAGCACTGACATACATGTTTTGAGACTCGTTTAATGTTAATAATTTAAGATTCTGTAGTTCGCTAAAAGCATAGACATGTGGATCATTTTCACGGAACATAAATTGAACATTCTGCGACGTAACAGGAACAGTAGATTGTTGTATCATAGATTGACTAGATAACGGTTGTTCATACGCCGTTAAATTATTAGGTTTTGATATTAATCCTTGATTAAATATTTTTTGTTCGGTACACGGTTTCATCGATTGATTTATAATTTGAAAATAAATAGGTTTACTCTCATTGTTATCTTGACAATTTTGTGTCGTAGTATATTTGTCGCATTGTGACGGGTTTATAAATGTTACTTCGGGCTGGTATATCCGATCAGGTTTCGTCGACTTCAGTAATAGAGATTGATTATCGTTCTGTATTTCCTGTCTTAAAATTTGACAATGTTTAGAATGGTTGGTATCTGTTGTTCGATGAACACTCGTAGGTTGCGTAGCATCGTGATTTTGAGAATAACGCGATTGCATCGATCCATCGTCGTTAAGTAATATACCTTCTGAAAATGTCACGGATTTATGTGATTTGCGAAGTTGCGTAGATTTTTTCACATCTTTATTCAGATTCACTTTATTCTTATTTTTTTTTATATTCATTTCAACGGGTATACAAAAGTCTACCGTCTGATGCATAGAAGATTGTTTTTTTAATGGCATCGTACAACGTCGACTCTCAAGACATTTATTTGTCTTAACAAATTGAGTTTTAATTATCGAATTATCATTCGAAGATAACGATGAACAAATGTTTAGGTTGAAGTCAAGATTTCTTTTCGATGGTTCTTTAAAATATGCGCCGTTACGTTTACCATTCAAAAGATGAGTAAGGTCGGTTATATTTGTAGGTTCACAAACGGATCTTCGAAGAATTGCTGGTACGTGTTTCAAATTTTTAGTAGCTTTCCATGCCATTGCACGATCATTTAGATTCGTACATACATCTTCCTCATGTATATTGTTGGATTCCCGTATCCTGTGTCTTCTTGTACGATCTTTTACAAAATCTTCAATGAATTTTTGTGTCTCTATACAATGATCTCCCGATATATTTGCTTTAGGAGATTTGCTGATAAACATCAAATTATCGTCTTCTCTATCCCCTGTATCTTTCGTATCGATATTTTCCGTGTGTCTATATATATACTTTTTATTATTTTTAACTTGAAATTCATCGTCACCTCCAAACTTCATATTACGTTTGACATTATTGAGATTACGTTTCGCACATCTTTGACAATTGATTTCTTTCTTATTTTCATCATCCGTTGAAGAAGTAATCGTAGAAATAGGTCGATCGAACAGTTCAGATGGCAAATGGAAATTAGATAAATGATCAACATTTATCTTCTTAATTTCTTTAGACGGTTTTTTCGGTACAGAAAATAGAATATTATTTGATTGCATTTTATCTTCGATTTCGCGACTAAATTTTGGCGATATTTCAAAGTGCGAATCCTCAACAACGTCCGCTGTTAATGATTCCGAATGATCAGAAGATATATAAGATTCTGATTGTATGTTCGAAACGTTTTTACTATCGTTTTCATCGATCGAAGATTTCAACGTATTTTCATTTTTTAAATCATCAAAATAATCGTTAATATTAACGTCCGGTCGTGAAAAATGTTGTCTCATAGCATCCGTATGCATATGTTTAAGATTTTCTTTAACTTTTAGAATTGGGTCTGAAAATATGTAAGCCTCCTATATTATATTCTTATGGTAAATTAAATAAAGTTTGTAGAAAGAAAAAAAAAGAAAAAAAAAAGGAAATCGATAATGTATGTGGTACAAAGTTTTTGACATTGAGTAATACCTGGCAAATCTGGAAGGATCATCGTATCCTGATCGTCGAAATTTTCCGAACAAATAATCGCACAGAATTCTTCGTATCGATACATCGCGGACCATGAAAATTTTCTCGAACCTATCAACTGACTTTTCGAAATTCTTTTTTGACATTGTATTTCTTCGTCCGATGAGACGATTCTTTCGAACAGTTTTTCTTTTTTACTACACTTGACTCGTACGGTATTAGGTGAGAGTCTGAAAAAGAAAAGAAAAAAGAAAGAAAGAGAAAAGAAAAGAAAAAGAAAGATTACGTAGAATGCATATAAACTGCATTCTAAATCGTTGTATGAATTTTAAAAAAATTTCTGGACAAACTATAGTCTTGTTAAATTTGTCTCGTTTATGTATATATGTGTGTGTGTGTGTGTATATATACATATATGTACATATGTATTTCTCGTACCAAAAGAGGATCGAATTATATAGGTCAAATGTAAAAGAGAAAAACACACACGCGCACACACATATGTATATAACTGTACGGCTACGTTATATATCACGTTCGTAATGAAAAACGTACTCGAGTACATCTTCGGATCTTTCCGATGTGTCTTGATCTAAAAATTTCGCAACTTCTCCTTGTACTCGTGCTTTATAAAATTTACTCGGAGGTAATTTACCTGAAATCCATCATCAATGTCGTTACTTTATTTATTATTTTATATTGTTCAATTTAATGGACGTTTGTATTGCACACACACACGCACACGCGCAAACACACACATACATGCATACACACGCATAACATA